>NC_134402.1:132314230-132586730 GCF_038048845.1 Mixophyes fleayi | reverse complement strand
GCTATGCCTTGATAGTCATCACTATGAGTTGGCACTTACACCTGCCCTGTAACTGGTGCAAATGATATGGCTAGAAAAAATGTACTTAAGAAAAACCCAGAACTTGAATCGGCCTCATCTTCATTGGCACACCCTTACTGTACATTGCGTACGTCCATCAGCCCTTCCCTTCGCCGTTCTGCCCTTTAAGTCTTAGGCAAGTGTCATTCGTGTTCGGACATGAATTGCATGCAAATCTGTTTCTCAGTATGTACCAGAGCCGGATTTAGACCTCATAGGGCCCTAGGCAGGATACTGTTTTTGGGGCCCCTCCCTGCAACAATCCATAGCACTATATTTTTGCAGCCTACCATATACCCCTATAGTTACGTAGAAGTGAAAGCATGTGCCGCCGCATGCCTACCATATACCCCTATAGTTACGTAGATATGAAAGTATGAAAGCATGTGCCGCCAAAGGAGGTGAGGGCGTGGCTTGCATCTTTGGGGGCGTACCTAACATGTGAAAAGAGCAAGGCCACCCTGCTGCAGAAAAAGGCACCCCTAAATAATTACCAAGCAGTCCCGTTTTTTTAAGTAGTTGGGTCAAAACAACATAATAAATATTGAAGTCAGGGCAGAAATACTTACTTAAGTTGTTTGCAAAAATAATATGCATAAATCCAAGTATGTGCTCTTGTCACTTTTGTCCCTCTATCATCACACTGTGCCCCTTCATTGTCACTTTTGCCCCTTCACAATATCACATGTGCCCTTTCACCATCACCTCTGTGCCAATCACCATCACCACCACTGTGCCAATCACCATCACCACCTCTGTGCCCATTACCACCTCTGTGCCCTTCACCATCACCACTTCTGTGCCAATCACCATCTCTGTGCCCTTCACCATCACCACCTCTGTGCCCTTCACCATCACCACTTCTGTGCCAATCACCATCTCTGTGCCCTTCACCACCTCTGTGCCCATCACCATCACCACTTCTGTGCCCCTTCACCATCACCACTTCTGTGCCCTTTCACCATCACTTCTGTGCCCCTTCACCACCTCTGTGCCCATCACCATCACCACTTCTGTGCCCCTTCACCATCACCACTTCTGTGCCCCTTCACCATCACCACTTCTGTGCCCCTTCACCATCACCACTTCTGTCCCTTGTTTTACTTACCTTTCTATTGCGCGCTGCTCCTCCTCCGTCAGTCCAGATGAAAAAAAAAAGAGAAAGTCACGTGATCGCTCGTCGGGTCCCGGCAGCCTCTCCTCCTCTCTCTATCACTGAGAGGAGAAGAGGCTGCCAGGACCCGATTCGCGGCACCCGACCCCCCCCCCCCTCCTCCGATTCGCGGCACATCCCCCCCCCCCCCCCCGCGAGTCGGGGGAGGGGCCGAATTTTTTTTTTTTCATTTTTTTTAAAATTACTCCTGTCCCCCCCAGCTGTGCCCCCCCAGAGCCGCTAGGCCCTAGGCAGGTGCCTAGGTTGCCTAGCGGTAAATCCGGCCCTGGTATGCACAGAGATATTTCACGCAAGATATGAAACGCAAAGGGACTTACATCCAGAAATTAATCAACCCATTGTGTATGTATATACTTAAGTGGGAAAAAACATTCAATATGCATTAGCCCACCAGTCTATAAAAAATAGATAATGGTTGGCCCTTAAAACACACCAGAAGATTTTACACAAATGGATAGTAAGATCCCTATTCCCGGATGGAACTACCCCCACACAGTAAGCTTTTGGTTAATTAATTTGGTTCATTTGACCAACCATTGTACAGTAGGCGGCCTCATCAAAGACAATAAATGGATTCTATTGAATTTAATCCAGCTAAATGGTATATCAGGTTAGCAAAAGACCCCTATTGGCTGATCCTTAAAGAACAGTATGCAGCCAATGTCTATTCAAGTCTAGGCAGTTTACAGTCAAATATTCTCAGATTCAGTCATATTGCAGTGACTCAATAAATTCACATTGCACAAGTATGTGTTGTTAAGAGTCACATTAGCACTTCCTCATTATAACATGGTTTTCAGCAACCAGTACTGATGCATTTCATCCTAAAGAACTTCCTCATGGACATATTGAATAAGTCTCAGGTTTTAGTAACTTAATGTTAACAAATCAGTCTAACTTTATTTAGATCACAACAGTAAGGGAATATTGGGGACTGACTTTATTGTTTGAGTCATTTTGTACATTTAAATGTTTTTAGTGAGTTTGAAAATGTGCATTTCCATATAAAGTGTGCATGGATATTGCAAAGGTTATCCCACTGAAAGTATAGGTTGAGGTTCAATCTCTGCCACCTATAAGTATGTGGAAAAATCAAGTAATTTTGCGAGGAGAAAAATGCTGTGTACCTTCTTGGAGAACAGGGGATCTTGAATATCATTTAAATAGTCTCAATATCATTTTTGCATGTGTGTGCAGAAATCGGAGCAGATGCCGTAATCTCGTCCTTCCCAATATAAATGGGTACATTTCCTCTCCTACTATCTCTCGATGCCAAAAAGGCATTCAGCCTCACCTCCTGGCCATTCATGTTCCATACATTATCCTCAGTAGGTGTTTCTGTAAATGTCTAATGCTGTAACCACACTATATACCAATTCCTCCACCACAGTCTAAGCAAATGGTTTCAAGTCCTCAGCTTTCTTGATATTAAACGACCCCTCTCACTGTTGGAATTTATGCTGATCATTGCAGCCCTAGCCATGAAAATTTTTCTTGAACCCTGGTATCACTGGAATTAGCTCCGGTCACTCTCTAAACATAAAATTTATTTTCATGCTGACATCATCCTGCTCTCAATGTCTAACCCAGTGGAATTTATGTTCTTTTGATATCAGTGATTTATTGAGTGAATATATACGAAACTACTAGCGATAAAAGCAAACAACAATTATGTGATTAATATTCTTATACTTCGCTTCAGAAGCACAAGCAGTGTCCACAGTCCAGGGACCCCCACTGTCATTTGACACCTGGGGGTAAATGTATCATACTCCGGTTTCTTCAAGTCACCGGAAATCGCCGAGATGACAGCTAAAATTTAAAGCGGCGCTGCCTTGTAAAGGGCCCATTTCTGGCGACTTGAAGAAACCGGAGTATGATACATTTACCCTCTAAAGTCTTTAATGAGAAGTGGTCTAAACACCATCAATTTCTCTGGTCCCAGAGGGAGGCTGCTTTATTCTTGCTTATAACATTCTTACATGGAAGTTGTCTTCAACAGTGGCTCCCTGGACTCATGACCATCTAGGGTGATAATATAAATGCACATATATGATTCGTTCAGCACAGCATATAAGTGAATGGTTACATCATCCAAACAATAGCTTATATATAATATACATGGCACTACAAGTACATGATCACATAAAAAGCACAATACCTTAATCACCCTTATAATCCACTTTTGGTTTTTGTTGCTCTAAATACCATTATGATAGTCATTTAGTTTTTCCTGGTAGCATCTCTTCTGTGTTGGTACAGCATTTGTAAAAAATGAAGGAAATGAACTTGATGATAACCCAAATTACTACCACTATGTCTATGATGTATAGAACACTATGTAATAATCCTCCCAGCCACCCCTTCCATCCAATGAACCAATTGGAAGGAATAACCAGCTGAACCAACTACCATCTAGAGCGTGTTCAGGCTGATTACATTTCTCTTTAAATACTTCTTTTAATTATTTAACTTTAAGTACATGTCCTGCAATTAAATATAGCTTCATCAGGCAGGGCCAACTGTTTGACATAAACCCCCTTGTGCTGTTGTCAAGTAGTTCAATGCCAAACTATGCTGGTTTAACATAGCATAATATTATTAAAGCGATGGGATTTGGACAATCCCATCGCTTTAATAATATTAATATTAAGTGTCTGTATATGTAGTTGGCTGGACAGCCGGAATTGGCGATTTAAAAACTTCTCATATGGCGGTCGCCATTTTCAATGACATAAAAACGCAGTGCCATTATTACTTTTGATTGGGATCTTTGAGAAGACAGTCGGATAGTTCTCTTGTCCTTAAAGAGGTAAGTCTGGATTTTTTTAATGTCGCTGAAGTCACGTTCAGGCATATTTTATCTGTGAACTTGTCAGTGTTATCAGCACCGTTAATTAGTACACAACCTTCCTGTAGGTAACGGCACTATAAAGTCCATCTGCCATACTTGACCAGCTTCTTTTCCTCTGGTAATAGACCCCAAATCTCCAGTCAACGCTTTTCTGTGATTCAGTTGTTAACAGGTTTCACATTTTTATACAATGTCTCTAGCCATGAACTGAGTTAATGGGATTCCTTTGGCTTTGGCCCAGTCATAGGTTTCTTCCACTCCCAGATACCCCAATTGGGCATTGGCCCCACGTGCCAAGATTGGGGATAGTTCCATGTCACCTGCAATATAATTGTGCTCAAAGCCTCTATGGGCATTTACATGGCTTATGCTGACTGATCATTTGTCACAGTGATTTCATATATTAGTCTATAAATCAGGCACTCCACAAATTGGCTTTCTGTTGACTCTCCGGTTAGCTTGTTTTCAGGTAGGCATCCAGGTAGTTAAACCCTTGAATACTGCCCAACTGTCTATATAGATGACAATAGGATCATATGTTTCTTCAAGACACCTGTTAACAGCTTTTAATTCTACATATTGGCTGGATGCACCTTCTCCACTCTCATGTAAGATCATTTGTTGCATAGGTTGATATGCTGTAGCTGTCCAACTTCGACAATTTTGTGTTAAGGTCACTGAACCATCAGTAAACCATACCAAATTCCTCTCTGTTCTTCAATCAAAAAAGAGTAGCGCTTGGCTACTGTTACAGGTCCACCTTCAATCTATAAAGGGTTCCTCTGCTCTGCAGCTTCAAATGTAATCATGCCAGCCAGTTGTGTAGAGGATTCTTGTGACCATACTCTTTCTGATAGGTACTACTTCCATTTCTCCTGGTCAGTGGTCCACACAAATTCAGTCTTTTTTCGAGTAACATTGTAATTGGGTCTGTGGATAAGTTCAAGATGGGACAAATGCTCTCTAAATTTCCATTATTCCAAGAATCTGTTAAGTTTCTTTCATAGTAGTTGGAGATTTCAACTGCTGAAGAGTTTCCAATACTGGTTAAGGTATAGTATGCTGTGCGCCCGACCACATCATGTCCAGAAATTTAACAGTCTCAATTGGGCCTTGTACTTTGTCAGGATTATTCATCCAGCCTCGACTCAACATAATGTCAGTAACAGTCTTTAAATCCTGTGTCACATGCTCCTTTGATTCACCTGACAATATGATGTCATCAATATAATGGTACAAATGACCTGCAGTGTAATGATGGAAAATAAACAAAAATTAAACCATTCAGTATGGTGCTCCACTTTCTGTGCAGCTGAATACGTAAACAGATACCACTATACCTCTAAAACATATAGTACATATAAAAATTATTTTGGGCCAACCAAATGCAGAGGGGACATATAAAAAGCTTAAAAAGACTCCCACAGAAAGTATTGTTAGATATTTAAAGATACTCATTGACAAATATGAGAGTTTGCGTGTTCTAGATAGATATACAGCTGAGTATTTTAAAGTCCCTCATCCAAGAATTCCGCTGATATACACATTACCAAAAATACACAAAAATAGGACCAGCCCGCCTGGGAGACCCATCATTTCAGGCATGGGCTCTATCGCTATCAATTTGTCTGAAGGTATTGACTATCATTTACAACCTGTAGCAGAAAATACAAGACCTTATCTACAGGATACCATTAACTTTTTGAAGAATTTGTCTACTGTAGAGTGGGACTTCTATATTAGTAACGGCGTCAAGTCCCTGTATAGTATAATCAGACATGATTTGGGTTTAGAAGCTATCCATTCCAGTCTCAATACCACCACTTACTCAGAAGGGTTGAAAAACTTTATTATAAAAGGGGTTGAGTACATTCTCTCCCATAATTACTTTAGATTTCAGGGTTATTTTTACCTACAGTGTATCAGTACGGCTATGGGCACCAGGTTCACCCCGAGCTATGCTTATCTTTTCATGGCCCACTGGGAATGTTTGTGAGTGTGGGTAAGGTATGAGTTCAGGGCGAGCCTGGTACCGATACATAGGCAATATCTTTTTTATTTGGAGAGGACCTGAAGAAGAACTATTAAAGTTATGTGATTATTTAAATACAAATACTTCCCATATAAAACTTACCTTTGAATGGAGAAAATTCAGTGTGAATTTTCTGGATATATCAGTTTATGTCAATGAAATGGGTTCACAGACTAAAACTTATAAAAAAACCTACAGACACCATCAGTTATATCACTTATGATAGTAACCACCATCATGTTTGGCTCAACAATATTCGATTGGGACAAATTAAGAGTTAGATGGAACTGTACAGAGGATCACATTTTCACTTTGCAAAACAAATATAAAAAAAGCCTTTTCTGTTAGGAGTTATAAATCTGATCTCATAGAGAGAGCAGAAAACGAAGTAAATGCAATTAATAGAGAACACCTTCTGGTCCCAAAGGCAAGCTTTACCCCCGACAGGTCCACCAGATCTGATTGGGCCTTTATTTCCCAATTGTCACGAGCCGTGGCGGTACGCCGCATCCTGGCGTGAGGTAGCAGCTGAGCACGTGCATTAGTTAATTAATTACTAGCTTAGAACTAGCATAGGTCATATCACAAACCAGGAACATGTATGAAAATATAAATGACAGATTAGAATCATGCAAGAGCTCTCCCTGGAGTTGGAGGATGTCCTTACACCCTATGCCACAAAGATAATAGTGTAATAGTGTAACTAGTGCACGCGCTCGGCTGCTACATCACGCCAGGATGCGGCGTACCCCCGCGGCTCGTGACACCAACATATCAAGAATTTTAGACAAGTTGAATGCATTTTTAATAAGTATTGGGATATTCTGAGGAAAGATAATCTGATAGGTAACTTGAACCCAGAGAAACCCATTTTCATATACAGAAGGGCTCCCAATCTTAGAGATAAAGAGACTGGTAAAGAGCCACTTACCTGAGGAGGTAAGGAAATCTGTCAGAACAGTCGGATTTCATAGGTGTGGGAGATGTATGGCCTGCAAGACTGTTAAATCCAATAAGAGTAAAACCATTGAACTGCCCGTCAATGGTCAGATATAGAAAATTAACCAATTCATAATGTGCAATATGAACAATGTTGTGTATGTGATAGAATTTAGCTGCCATAAATTTTATGTGGGTAAAACGACACACACTTTGAAAATCAGACTCCGTGAACATGTGTATAATATTTGAAGGGATCTTGAAACGCATTCACTATCCAACCTTTTTAAAACTCACATTCTTGTAAAGCTGAATACATTTTACATTTTTGAGGGATACAAAAAATACAAGACAATTGGAAAAATAGTGATATGGTTGGTTCTCTTTCAAGAGCAGAGATAGGGTGGATTTTTACACTAAATACTTCACCACAGGGACTTAATGTGGATTTTGTGTTAAAATGTTTTTTACAACTGAAAAAGGAAGGTATTGGCTGGACCATTTCAACATTGTAGTGATCTCTCACTCATTTTAGATAGGGTGTCGGATGCACAGACTTAATTAAGAGGAGGTCACTGTAATATATCACCATGAAATGTGTAAATGATTTCAGTATAGATAGGAATATGTTATGGAACAGTTTTATCGTCAATTGTATGTATTTTATTATTCAATGTATATATGACGCGCATTTGTGTTTTTTTTTTAGGTGTTTTGTATGCCAGTATTAGATTGTCATGTACAATAAGGGGACGTTACATCTCAGATCCGCTATCAATACATCCATATATATGCAATGCTTGTGATATTTTGAACATCATGATTAAACAGAAGCGCTGTGTTCCAAAAGGAGTCAACCCTCGTTTTGGGGAGTTCAACCAACGAAATGTAGGAGAGGAGACACGTGACTCCATTGGAACGTGGATATGGATCCAAACCTCAGTTCCATTCAGGGGAGGGAGATGGGCAGATTTTAGGACTGGATGGAAGTATATAAACGAAATAGTATAATTTTAACTTTAACCTTGATAAAGACTTGCACTTGGAAGTCGAAACGCGTTGCTCCCTGAGCTGTGATCAGAAAGTTGGCATTAAAACTACCGTAATAATGGTAATTACGCTAACTATTACCGTAATAATAGTAAAAATGCGCAGGTCGCATTACTTTTAACAGTAGCACGGCCAATTGAATTCCCCCCTTAGACTCCTCACAGTGACCTGGACGAGACCCATATAGAAACATATTATTATACTTTGTATTTTTACACTAATGTACTACACTATGTATTGGCATTTGTGTTGTGAGTCTGTTTACTAAATAATGCTGTGTGAACTTTTCATTAGAACAGACAAATCTTTCCTTTGGGCACACATCTTTCTATATGAAAAGTATCATCTCTCTGTGTCTATATATGAGCGCCTGATGTACGTATTGTGTTCTATGCAGTGTAATGATAGCGAGGACACATGCAACTAGTCCATGAAAAATGGTAGTGCTGTGGACATAGCCCTGTGGAAAAATAGTGGGTGTATATTGTCGGTGATCCCAAGTAAAAGCAAATTGATCTTGAGACTCAGCCTCAATTATAATTGAGAAGAAAGTGTTTGTCAGATCCAATATTACATGCTATTCTCCAACTGTCTCTGTAATCTTTTCTACTATGGTGATCATATCAGGTACTGTAGCCGCAAGAGGAGGAGCTACCAGTGGCGCACGCAGGGGGTGTTTCTGAGTCTCTAGAAACCCCCACTGCGCTAACTAAGTGGCCACTGTCCTATACAGCAGCCGCGGCGTTGTCAAAGAAGCGTCCGCGGCAGTGCTGTATTGTATACAGCACCGCCGCAGACACTTCTTAGACAGCGCCGTGGCTGCTGTTTAGGACAGCGCTGGCGAAACTGAGCTGGGTCGGCTGGGTCTGACAATCCTCCGTGCGCCCCTGGCTACCTTGTTGAGACCCTTGTAAACTATTGTGAGACTATATGAACAATGAAGTTTCTTCACTAAAGAGTTATAAGGACTGATAGTTTCTCAAAACACTCCTGTCTGTAGCACTGCTTGCACAGTTTCTCCAATTTCCTTTAAACCTCCTTGAATGCAAAATTTTATATTCACTCTAATTACCAGTTTTAATGCAGACTTTGTAAAGGATCTTACAGAGCAGCTGAAGACCTAAATGTCTATGGACTGCTGTCTCAAAATATCCATTCCAATTATGTTTTCTGGTAGTTCAGACACCAACACTTCAGTGGGGGAAATTGGTCCTTTCCATATTTGTAGTCTGCATTGAATATGGGCTGCCCATGTCTGTGCACCTCCTAAGCCTTCTACAGCTAACAATGTGTGTTGTGAAGTGAGAAAATGTGAAACATGAAATAGTAAAACATCTGTTCCTGTGTCCAGCAACGCTGTACATCTTATAGGGCTCACATTTGGTTGCCAGTATATTTCCACTATTACATAGGAGCATCGGTCTCTAGGTTGCGTAACACAGATATTGAAATGTACTTGTGGCTCCTCGGACCCATCTTCCCTTCATGCCGCTCTCCACCCACCTCCCCCACCCCACTTTGCCTTGTACTGCTCAAGTGTTTTTTGTACTTCTGCATATGGGTTAGAAAGGGGCGGTGCTGTGGTTGTCACTGCGGAAGGAGGGTGTGCTTCCTCTTCCATGTCACTCTGTAATATGCTTGGGGACAGTGCCCTTGTTTTTCTCTGGAAGTGCTTTCCACTGTTTAAAGAAATCTGCAATGAGCATACCATCTTTTTTTACCTTAGGTACTCCTGCATTTAAAAAGTCAATAAACATTTGTTTTGTAGTCACTTTGATTTGAGTACCTGTGGTGGGGGGCTTAAACTGTTTGTTATCCCCTATCCTTCTTGTTACAGAGTGTTGCCTCTGCTTTTTAACAGTGTGTAATTCTGCCAACTGTATTGTACATAAATTGTACATATATCAAAAGCAGCTGTCTCAGCAGTTTGTTTAAGAGACAACATTGCAAAGAAAGTGGATTTCAAATGAACAGGAGCTGTCAGCAGCAAATGTGTTGCCATGTGTGGGTTTACTTTTTCCATATCAGGTCCTGTCCAAATGATAGCTACAAAGAAACAAGTTATTGCTGTACAGTCATAGCCAAAATTTTTGAGAATGACACAAGTAGTTGTTTTCACAAAGTTTGCTGCGTCTGTGTTTTTAGACTTTTTTGTCAGATGTTGCTATTGTATACTAAAGTAATATTACAAGAATTTCATAAGTGTCTTATTGACAAATACATTAAGTTTATGCAAGGAGACAATATTTGCAGTGTTGACCCTTCTCTTTGAAGATCTCAGCAATTCGCCCTGACATGCTGTCAGTCAGCTTCTGGGCCTCATACTGACTGATGGCCGCCCATTCTTGCCTAATCAATGCTTGGAGTTTGTCTTGATTTGTGGGTTTTTGTTTGTCCACCCACCTGTTGAGGATTGACCACAAGTTCACAATGGGATTACGGTCTGGGGAATTTCCTGTCATGGACCAAAAATTTTGATGTTTTGATCCCCGACCCACTTAGTTATCACTTTTGCCTTATGACAAGGTGCTCTATCATGCTGGAAAAGGCATTGTTCGTCACCAAACTGTTCTTGGATGGTTGGGAGAAGATGCTCTTGGAGGATGTTTTGGTACCATTCTTTATTCATGGCTGTGTTCTTAGGCAAATTTGTGAGTGAGCCCACTGGCTGATGTTACGTCTCACTGGAGACAACTACCAACCGGTATTGGCACTGGCCTTCCCAGGGCCCGGAGTCTAACGGACCCCCCGGTCTTCTCCAAGAATCGCCGCAAGGCGGGATGGTTTTAGCTGCTGGAGGCCCGCAGGTCGCGGCCCCTAAGTTAGCCCACCAGCGTGGTAGAGAGATAGTAGTAGGGTGAACGGTTCTGGGAATACAGGAAAAGGCCTTGTCTAGCTGGATATTAAACAGCTTAACTGTAAGAAGTAGGAAGCCAGACGTACCTTGCTGTCTAGTAGAGAGGCACGAGGAGACAAACACGAGAGGAGTCAGGAATTGTAGCCGGTTCGGTACACAGAAAGTCAGCCAGTGCGTGTTGCCAGGGATTCAGCAGATGCAGGTTTAACCAGACAAGCTGGGTTGGTACACAGAAAGTCAGCCAGTGCGTGTTGCCAGGGATTCAGAAGATGCAGGGTTAATCAGACAAGCCGGGTCGGTACACAGAAAGTCAGCCAGTGCGTGTTGCCAGGGATTCAGCAGATGCAGGGTTAAACAGACAAGCCGGGTCGGTACACAGAAAGTCAGCCAGTGCGTGTTACCAGGGATTCATCAGAAAGTCAGCCAGTATTCACAGGAAGAAGTGCAAGGGGAAAGCACAGGGATCAAGAGCAGCCAGACACTAAGTACACTTGTTGCTCTGACACAGGAGAGTGTCAGAGTGAAGACTAAATAGTGGGAAAGTTTGAATTCATTACTAGCAGCAATGTCCTTGCCTGTGAAGTCCATTTTGTGCAAATCGGTGATGACTGCATGTGTTTCTTTGCAGATAACCAATGTTAACAAAGGAAGAACAATGATTCTAAGCACCACCCTTTTTCCAGTCTGTGATTATAACTCAGAGTGACAGAGTGATCTCCAGCCTTGTCCTCATCAACACTCTCACCTGTGTTAACGAGAGAATCACTGATGTCAGTTGCTCCTTCTGTGGCAGGACTGAAATGCAGTGGAAATGTTGTTTTTGGGATATTGTCATTGCAAAAGAGGGACTTTGAAATTAGTTGCAATTCATCTGATTACTATTCATGACATTCTGAAGTATATGCAAACTGTCATCATAAAAACTGAGGAAGCAGACTATTTGTGTCATTCTCAAAACTTTTGGCCATGACTGTAGTTCCAGCATGTCTTTCTATGCCAGTCTAACATGTCAATTCACGCAAAGTTTGGATAAATGCCTTGATATCAGACCAAGGTGTTTTAGGTACCAGATCATAAGGGTGATCGTACACTTGTGCAATTGAATCCCTCACTAAATGCGATGGCAGTCAAAATTCCGATTGAGAGAATGCCGGCCTATACCCAGGACCCGGCGGCATTGTTCTTTTAATGTCAACATTGTGATTGGGAACATTGTCAATGTCTATTTATAGGTATAGGGAGCGCTCATGCATAGTAGTAAATCAGAGAGAGCAGCTGATCCAAAGATGATCAGTCTCTAATAAATCATTGGAGAAAAGGGGAAGGATTCACAGTGCTCAATCTCTGATATGACAGAAATATGATATGTTGTTATTGTAAAGTAATCAATAATCAACTATGTGCTGTATATCATTTGTTATTAACAAATATATCACCAGATAAGTCCACCCCGTTTTTGTATGCATTCTCAGTATCTCAATTGTTCATCTGGAGTCCAGGAATGCAAGATCTTCTTGTCTTGGGTTTTGTGGTGTGATCCCAGTATTATATGTAAATAAACAGATGTTGAATGGGTTAGAAGTAGACCGTGAGGGGTTTAAGGAGGATAAATAGTAGGCACTTACAATTAGGTAAGATGTAGCGGATAGTTGATGTATCCATAGAAGTATCACTCCATATAGGATCTTATTATCTTCCGATGTGTGTTGTAGCTCAAGTAGTCATAGCTCATGCACATGGAATGTCAGCAAGTAGAAATAAGAAAACGTGTTTGTAAAAAATATATAACATTTATTCGATAAAAACAATATCCACTTACATCGAGGTGTTCACCAAGGTACACACAGTAAGATAGTCTCATACAGTGTAATCCGCTGTTATCTCTCAACGCGTTTTGTTATCTCTGACTTTTTCAAGAGGATAGGTGACAATTGTCAATGTCGCCAATCACACTGATGACATTGTAAATCTGCCAGCATATTGTAAGTGTCAGCATTTAGCCTGACGACTTTTTCATGACAGCAGGTTAATTGCGGCGTCCTCAGAATTATGTACCCTACCCACTAAATGTAACAATGAAAAAGAAGCCTCAGTTGCTCTTGCTCTCTGCATGTATAATCTAACACGAGGATCTACACTCAGAGAACCCAAACCCACACTTCCAGTATTTATTATCATCACCCCATCTGCTCCAGCCTCCCACAGTCGAATAACCAACTTAACAATTATGTTAACAAAACTTCATTTTGTCTCTTCCTGTATTTATTTCACATTTCTGACATTTTTGTTGCTGTATATGATCTACTCTCCTCAGTTCATCTAGATGTGGACTGTTCTTGAGCTCAAAATTTCTCATCTTTTTTTGTCTAGTATCAGTTTACAATCACAATAAAGAAATCCTGCCAGACTATGCCAATGTTGTTCCCAGTGGAACCTATGTTCTTTTAATATCAGTTATTTATTTAGTAAATATAAGAAACGACTAACAATAAAAACAAGCAACTTGACTAGGTGACTAATATTGTTATACTTAGCTTCAGAAGTACAAGCAGTGATCAATCAAAGTCCAGGGACCCCCGCTGTCATTCAACAACTGGGGGTATATTTACTAAACTGCGGGTTTGAAAAAGTTGCCAATAGCAACCAATCACATTCTAGTTATCAGTTATTTAGTACATTCTACAAAATAACATCTAGAATCTGATTGGTTGCTATAGGCAATGTCTCCACTTTTTCAAACCCGCAGTTTAGTAATTATACCCCTTGAAGTCCTTAGGGATAAGTGGTTTGGACACTGTCAATTCCTCTGGTCCCAGGGTGAGGCTGCTTTATTCTTGCTTATAACATTCTTATTTAAAAGTTGCACGGACAGTGGCTTCCTAAACTCATGACCATATAAGTTAATATTATAAATGCACAAATATGATTTGTTCAGCACAGCATACAACTGAATGGTTACATTAGCCAAGCAAAAACAATTAGCTTGTATTATACATGGCATTACAAGTACATGGTCACATAAAGAGCACAATATCTTAATTACCCTTACACACAGTCTTCTGTCCCAAATCTCTGGAAACAGTTGGACAAATAGAGCTCAATTTCGGGCTATAAAGCTAACCCAGAAAAAAAAGAAAGTGCTAGACTTTTACATACCTAATGCTATAAAACTTGATTTACAGCATGACTTTTTCTGTAAATGGCAGACTCATAAACTTAAATATCTGGGGATATATATTACAAGACATATCGGCCCTGATTCATTAAGGATGGTAAGGCAAAAAAAGGAGTAACTTTGCACCTTGGCAAAAACATGTTTCATTGGAGGGGGAGTTAAATTTAAAATGTGGGTACAGATTTATAGTTAAGGTAGGACATGTCCTAAATCAACTTTAAATTTCAGTGTAAAAATAAAGCTATCAAGTATTTGTGTGCTAGAAAACAGCCAGTATTTAACTTATATGCAAAATCATAAACTAATTTGCACCCCTTGCATTGTAACATGGTTTGTCCAGGAGAAAATGTACTCCTTTTGTTGCTTTACTTTCCTTAATGAATCAGGCCCATCATGTTTATTGTCACGACTTGCATTCTGCAGCTCCTGTCTGCAGTGACTTTGTTGGATCTGTTGTGTATATTATTTCCTAACTGTAGTACCACTGCCCACCAAAGGGGTCACTGTGCTACTTGGACTCATTATCACTGGGAGTTGTTTCATCTGCTTCTGGCCTATATAAACTTGCCTGCTCCCAACAGCCTTTGCCAGATCATCAGGTCATGCTGTTCAGCCCGAGTTGCCACTCTATGCGGTTCAGCCCGAGTTGCCACTCTATGCGGTTCAGTCCGAGTTGCCACTCTATGCGGTTCAGCCCCGAATTACCACTTGGTGCTGTCTGCTCTGAGGCATCTCACGGTGATGTCTGCTCTGAGGCATCTCACGGTGCTGTCTGCTCTAAAATAGATGAGGTAATACACATAGGAAGATCAGATGAGTGCGAGTAATGTTATGGAGACTCACAAAGAGTTCAGCAATAGACATGACAGGATGTACGAGTGAGTCAGACAGTAGCTCGACATGGGACAATTGGGCAAGGAAGAAGAGGTGATAGAATGGTTAGGAGGTGGTAGGATAGGCAAGCTTGAAAAGGTGAGTTTTGAGTGAGCGTTTGAAGGACTGAAGGTTGGGGAGAATCGAGTGAGACTGCGTAGGGAGTTCCAAAAAATTGGCGCAGCACGACAGAAGTCCTGGAGGAGAGCATGGAAGGAGGTAATGAGAGTTTAATTGAGATGGAGGCCTGAGGCAGAGTGTAGTGTCCGGGTAGGTATGTACCTCGAGACAAGGCCATGTAATGAGGAGAAGTGTTGGTAAGGGCTAAAGTTAATGTCTTGCCGAGGCTTCTAAATTTGTTCAGACACTGCCCATCTCGGTGGTAGTCTTAACAGCGAACTACTTAATTCCGACAACACTTACCCCGACATGCTAATCGCGACTGCTGCCATTAGCAAAATACTTAAAATACAGACTCCTTGAAAGACTGACAAGCAACGAAAGTGATATAACACAGTACACAGTAACATAACACAGTATCAAAATCAGAACATTTGCAATGATGTAAATTGCAGCACTGCGCTAATAATTTAAATATATTTATACAATAAGTTATTTATAAGTGATCCAGCCACAACCAGGTAGGGAAAATGGCAGTTTGCTGGCCACATATGGATGAGCTTGAATTTGAACCCTTGCCCAATCTGTTAGCCACAGCCAAATAATTCATACAGGTAGAAGCCATATAGATTGGGGCATAGCTTTCCAAGAGCCAGAATAGGCAGATGTGGGAGCTGTTGTTCAGCGACCCCAATTTACCAGCAGAGCTCATGTAGTGAGCCACCATGCCAATATTGGAAAGGCTCAGCCCATTAGGCAACCAGTGTATCAGGTGAGCCCTGAGATACAAATGTTCAGTTGGTGACCAAAAAGCACTGGACCACCTGGTTTTGCATACACTACTGCCAGCTCAACAAGGTGCAGTGACTGCAGTGTACCCCATGCCCCACATAGATGAGCAGCTGGATAGGCTGGGGGGCTCAGTAAGTGTCCTCCGTGGATCTTAGTAAGGGGTACTGTTACGGTTCTCAGGAGTTTTCTATTAGTCAGTGTTAGCACTAGCCTTCCTAAGGCGTGGAGTCTAATGAACCCCCGGTCTTCACCAAGAACCACCGCAAGGTGGAATGGATTTTGCTGCCAGAGGTCCGCAGGTTGCGGCCCTTAGGTTAGCCCACTGACGTGATAGGTGACAGACGGTTGGTAAGAAGAATATACTCTGTAGAGGTAGTGTAGTACAGTACAGAGGAGCAGGATTAGTAGCTGAAGAAACACAGCACATACAGAAGAATCCAAGCTGTTTACAGTGGAGCTCTGAGTCGGATACACAGCAGCATAGTCAATAAGTATAGCCGGGTCGGATACACAGGTACACAGGCAGCAGCGGATCCGGAAAAAGAGGTTAAACAGGCCAAAGGTCATATACAGGGAAACACCAGAAACAGTACAGGATACACAGGGAGAGTCAGACACAAAGTGATAACTTGTTGATCTGACAAGGCTGCTGTGTCCAGGTGAGCTTTATATAGTATGCAGATTGTATATGCCGCTTCCCAGCCACGATCATGTGACCGCCCAACCAGGAAGTGCTGAGCTGTACACAGAGGCAGGGAAATCAGAAGCACAGGAGCAAGTAAGTTTGTGACAGGTACTGGCAGATGAGATGCCTCTTACCACAGAGGCACAAGAGCAGTCTGCCCAGGCTATTCAAGTTTACTGTCATGGTCTTCAGATTGAAAAATGCTTCAGCCACCGTCCAGAGAGTGGTGGATCACTTTCTAGAAGAGATTAGAGCGGCAAGAATTTGTCCAAGCTTACTTCTATGATATAGCCATATAGTCTTGACAAGTGTTAGTTGGGAATGACAGAAGAGCTATACCAGGGGCACCAGGTTGGAGAAGGAAAAATTTGGCCAAAGATGAAGCCATCTTGAATTGGCCTGGACCCTCCAAACATAGACAAGAATGTGCATACCTTAGACATAAGGGTCTGTGCCTCAGTATATCTCCATTGCAAATTGCTGACTGATCTGAATTCCAAGAAGTATGCTAGGCAGATAATTAGGTCCAAAGCTTGTGAGAAAGCCTTCACCCAACTTAAGGCATCCTTAGCGCAGGCTCCCGTACTGGCCTCCCTGACTTCCGATGGCAGTTCATTGTGCAGACCGATGCATCAGGTTGTGGACATGGTCAGAAGCACCATGTAGCTTACCTTCCCTGGAAACTAGTGGACTAGAAGATTGCAAATGCCATTAATAAGAAAGTGCGCATTGCCATAGCATGGCCGCTCAAGAAATTCAAAAGGTATGCATGTAAGAAGGCGTTTTTAGATGCGTATGTTGAGTCAGGACCATCTCAAAATGCGTTCAGCTCAAAGAACAGCAGTATTTCTGCCAGGTGTATCAAGTGTGTATAGATATGCCCTACGTAGACATAGCGATTGACAGTTAGGGTCGCATTATCCTATTTTTACACAATATAATAATATAAAGTGTCATATACACAAGGAGAATGTTATTAATAAATTCAAAAGTTGAATTTTCAATATAAAATGTACTTAAATACAAATTAAATTAAATGCAAACATATGTGGTTATTCCCCTTTAAAAATCCAATGGGAATCTTCTCTCCAGCAGTAACCCAAACTGTCAATTAAGTAATGAGAATAGATGGCTGCAACTTCATATAATATAGCCATTAATGATTTAAGTATATCAGCGGTAGAGGTCAATATGCAGTCAGCTAGCCAGAAGTGACTAGATAGTGCTGCTGATAATCTTCATCGTATTTGAGTATTGCTGCACCTGCAAAAGAAATGCCTCCTAAAAGTGGTATCCGCATCTAATTATGACGCAATTACATGAACCCCCGTTCCGCCTCTCCAGGTGTAATGAGATGAGTGTCATGAATAGGTAAAAATGTGCATAGGGATTTCTCTAATTTCGGCCCACTCCTCCTCTAGTGACTCGGTGAGATTCATCTCCTAGTTTCATGAGGGTATTTTATTGTGGGGCTGGGGGTTGCTAGTTCAGAATAGATTGTGGTGATCAGGCCTTTAGAAGAGGCGCAGCAAAGACAGAGGGATTCAAACCTTTCTCAAGGCCAGTTGCGCAAAACCATTTTAAATATTTTGGTAAATATTTGGTAAAAATTTCTAGAGGGAATTGGGAACTACTCGTGCAGTTTAGAGAATGGAGAAATGGTGTGAGAGTGCTCTAGATTAGGGAGAAATTCGACATAAAACCATCCAAGGAACAAAACGGTGACCATTCTGCTGAAGGGGTGTTAGAGAATAATGCTTGGAGGCCCTGTCCCAGATTGAAGAAAGAAAGCAATAATGGGATGTTTTTTCAGAGATGTGGGGTGCTGGTGTCTTGGAGCCAGAGAAGGGGGAAAAGTGTAGGCACTCTAATGTTTTTGGCCTCAATCACTGTCATCATCATAATCATCTATTTATTTATATATATATATATAGCGCCACTAATTCCGCAGAACTGTACAGAGAACTTGCTCGCACAAGTACTTTCCCCATTGGAGCTTACAGTCTAAATTCCCTAACATACACACACAGACAGAGAAAGACTAAGGGAATTTTAATAGCAGCCAATTAGCCTACCAATATGTTTTTGGAGTTTGGGAGGAAACCAGAGAATCCGGAGGGAAACCCAAACAAACACAGGGAGAACATACAAACTCCACACAGATAAGATTATGGTTGGGAATTGAACTCATGACCCTAGTGCTATGAGGCAGAAGTGCTAACCACTTAGCCACTGTGCTGAACAATATGAATAATTCTGTTATGTTCTTTTTGCCTGCATAATGTCCTCCACCTTGCTCCTACGCCAATTCTATCAACTAAGCCCTGTTTCAAGTTACATTATGTCGCCTGCTGTTTCTATAGCCAAGCTCTGACCCAATTCCTAACTTGAAATCTCCAATTGAGGTGCAGGCTTTCCCCACAACAACTTACAAGAACGTGTAGCCAAGAGAGAAAGTTGCCCAGTTCTCCAAAGCCCTCCATCAACCACCAAGTTCTCAGTCACTTATTATCCTCTGTTAGCTTCCACTGTTTCATCAGGGGGGCTTAAAATATTCTGCAGCCATCTTCCTGGAGCTACTGGCGGATCTGGGTCCGAATCAAATGGAGAGCAAAAGGGATTGCATGATGTAAACTCCAATGGGGCAGGGACTCATGTGAATGAGTTCTCTGTACAGCGCTGCGGAATCAGTAGCGCTATATAAATAAATGGTGATGATGATGATGATATTGGAGGTAAATTGTGATATAGTGGGCACAACAGAAACATAGTAAAACAGTAGAAAAAAGACAATATATGCTAATGGTTATAGACCGATAAATTAAATATGGATATTAAAAGTTATTAAAAAGAAATAGAACTGAGGGTTGAATTAAGCCCGAGGTGAAAATAAAAGTTTGTACATAATGGTGTGTTTCACTGAGGGTTAACAAAACAAGAAGGTGCGGTGATAACCAGGGATAGTGTCATAAGGGGAGGAACAGAGGAATTAGTTGAAAGAACTGGGAAGAGTGGGAATAGCTCTCTTGGCTCCAGAACAGGCAAGGATAAGTATCACAGCTCCCTGCTCTTTCTGCTTGATTTTTGTCGTGTGTTGTTCCCCTGCATTCTTTAATTCACCCTATAATCTTATCCCCCTTTCATTCCTTTATTTCCTGTTTGCAGTATCGCTTTTCTCTAGTTGTTTTTTTCTTTATTCAGCTCCTTCTTTCAACCTTCTCCTCTCCCCCCTTTCTCTCTCTCTCTCTTTCTTCTCCCTCCTCTTCACTTTTCAGTATGTCTTTCTCCCTCCATTCTGCCTTGTGCAATGCCTATTCCCCCTTGCCTGCATCCTCTCGACGCGACCACACAGCAGCAGCCATGTTCCCCATTGACCCCCTTGATCGCTGTGCTCCCACCAGGAGAGCCAGTGCCAGGGTGTCCAGGCCAGTTAGTCGTGCAGCAGAGGAGGGATAAACCCCCCCGCTCCCTCTAGGGGGCCATTAAGTTATTCAGCTGGGGGGGTTTCCTCCCTCCCCCAGCCGCACTATATCATTAATGTGTATTATGAGCCACCCAGGCATGAGGGGTACAATGTTTCCGGGGGGATTGACCCCATCCCCTAGACGCCACCAGTCTCATATCCCTGCTCCCAGGGGGTCCATGCCCAGCGACAGTCTGGGAGTCATTACAGGTCCCATGGCAACCGCCCTAGTAATTATGCAACCAGTGAGCCCTAAAGGAGCACCAGGCCTCAGCCCTCAAGGAGCACTAGGGTTCAGAAAGCTTCAGAGATACTGCCCCAGAGCTCCTCCTCCATTTCGGGGTTCGTGGGGAATAGTGTTTCCCAGCATATGCAGATGGGGACACAGACAGCACTTGCCCCCGAGTTCAGACCACAATCCAGTGGAATTCCTAGGCCCCGTGACGCTTCCACGGTTGTGGAGACAGGGGTGGCTAAGGTAGTGGCGTGGGCGGAAAAATTGTCGCATGGTGCACGCAGCAGGGCGTCTAGTATCCGGTTATCCTGCAACGCCAGCAGTAGCAGCTCTCATGCAGTGTCAGTAGTGGATGGACAGCGGCTCGGTAGGGAGCCTTCTGGGTCGCAGGGGTTGCTGTGTTTGTTTGATGACAGTGATAATAATATATCTCTCCCAGCAGATCACACAGCTGGGCAGGCCATGGAAGCCGATGACGACGGTACTCAGGGCGGCAGTTACCGGTTTGAGTGGGTACAGAGAGGGCCTGGCTTCCCTATCAGGTTCCTCGGGCGGTACAAGGAGGATGCGTGAGTGTGATGATGGTTATTTACATAATGACTTGCATGTTTTTCTGATGGCTTAAACAGGAGTCAGGACTCTGATAGCTCTGGCGCCCTCCCTCCTAAGCTAGTTAGAACTGTACGAAAAATATTTTGTACCACAACAGGTAGCACTGGCGCGGCCCATCTCGCGGGTCAGGTAAGACAAGCCTCCTCACGGGTTCCGAGATGCTGCGCTGTGAGAACACGACTATATATTGCAGGGTGCGCGCATCAGTTAGGGACAAAATTTTCAATGGCCGGTACATGAATATGTTCACAGTCATGGACAAGGCTAAGAAAGCTGCCAGTGTGGCTATGGCGAAAGGCGGTGGAGGGGAAGCTAGCTTCAAAACCTACCGCAAGTGGTTAAGCAGGGTATATTTGTTTACGGCCTGCTATCTGGAGTCACGCCCCGGGGAGTACATGGAGGTACTCAAAATACCTCCAAATTATTCACGAGATGTACATGGCATCTCGTCCGGATGTCTGGTTAGCGTATGATCATGAGTTTAGATCCAAGTACGATGGTCACGGGACCCTTTTGTTGGGTTTTCGAGATCTCGAAACTTGGCGTAAGGTTACGGAGGAGGGGCGGGTCGGTTCCTTTTCCACGGTTAAGTAGCGCCCTTCGTGGTGAGGGAGGCTTGGCACGCCATTTCCGCTCAAAGGGCAGTGTTATGTCTTCAATAAGGGACAGTGCCTGTATGGGCCAGCGTGCAGATTCAGCCATACCTGCTCACTCTGTGGTGGCGCACACAAGACTGGATGTTGTGACAGAGCGTGAAGGGGGGGTGGGGGCGTTGCCCTTTCGCTATGTAAGGCATTCTCTCCCATTATTTTGCCTTGCCTGGCCCGTTGGCTGGACAGGTAACCCTGGTGGGCTGATGCCAACTTTCTTAGTTCAGGTTTTCTTTCTGGGTTTCTTTTGCCGATAGAGGGATCCGTGGAGATCTCTCAGGTTAAGAATTTAAAGTCAGCTTTCTTGTTTCCTGAGATTTTAACGCAAAAAGAAGGTAAGGAGGTAGCCCTGGGCCGTATGTGTGGCCCTTTCACAGACCCCCCGATAAAAGACATGGTGATCTCCCCGATTGGCGTGGTGCCTAAAAAGGTGCTAGCAAAATTTTGCCTTATTCAGCACTTATCCTTTCCACCTGGTGCGTTGACGCTATCCCCAAGCATTACTGCAGCGTAGCCTATCAGTCCGTCGAAAATGCACTAGACGTGGTTCGTAGTTTTGGTAAAGGGGCCCTATTGGTGAAGGTGGATATTGAGTCTGCATTCCGGCTACTCCCCTTGGACCTAGACTCCTTTCCTTTTATGGGATTTAAAATGGAGGACGGGTTCTATGTGGACAAATAACTCCCCATTGGATGCGCAGTCTCTTGCTCCTTCTTCGAGTGCTTCAGTACCTTCCTACACTGGTGTGTGACCGTGGGTACTAGGCACCATGGGGTCGCCCACTATTTGTACGACTTCCTGGTGATGGGCTCAGGTCAGGCCGTAACCTGTGGATTGGTGTTATTCTCCCTGGTAGCCCTTTTCTACTCTATGGGTGTCCCAGTGGCTCATGATAAGACAGAGGGTCCCACGACCCAGTTATCTTATCTGGGGATCGAAATTGACACCGAGTTGGGCCTGGGTAAGTTACCGACCGATAAAATCGCGAAGATACTGTAACTGATTAACGAGGCGATGGAATCCCCGAGGATGCGATTGAAGAGGGTGTAATTACCGCTAGGCATGTTCAACTTCGCTTGCAGGGTAATACCGATTCGCAGAATCTTTTTCCGCAAGTTAGAGTGGGCGACCGCAGGTTTCACCCGTCCCCATTGTCACATACCCTTGTCTCAGGAGATCAGGGATGATCTTAGAGTATGGTACACTTTCCTCTGGGACTTTAACGGGGTCCATGTCTGACCTGAAACAGGTGGCGTTCTGGTGCAACATTTTGGGAGTAGTGCGAGCCATTAATAAGCAGAGCGCTTCCTTTCCCCCGATTATCTGCCTCCTGCTCCGGCTTGTACTGCGCTGCCATTGCCACGATATCTCCTTTAGTGCGCAACATGTGCTCAGGGTGGAGAATAGCCTGGCGGATGCCTTGTCTAGAGGTAACTGGGACAATTTCCAAGCCCTGGCGCCTCAGGCATCCCTCACCGCTTACCCATGTCCCGCTTATGTCTGGCAGATTGCTAAGCTGGATTGAGGACTATTGGAGAGTCCTCTTTAGCGCCGTCTACTCTGAAGAGGTGTCGGTCTGCCTGGTGAGAGTGGCTGTCTTTTCGGAATGGAGATTCTAGTGGCAGTGGAGATAGACAGGCCCAGATTCAGGAATTTATATGGGCTGGCTATAATGTCGGTAAGTCAAAGTCAGTGATGTCCTCCTCCCTCGCTGGTATTTCCTTTTTCTCCCAATTGTACGGTTTGGCTGATGTGATGAAAGGATTCTTGATTACTGGGGCACCACGTTGTTTGACGCAGAAGCGCCTTGTCCTCCCTGACCTCAGGAGACCTGTGAGTCACAAGCTTTTAAGGGATTTGCTGGGTTCTCTCCCACAAGTGGCGCGTGACCCCTACGAGTGTAGCCTGTTCAGCTCGGCCTTTGTTATGTTGTACTTCGGCACATTCCTGGTGAGTGAGTTGGTAGCCTCCGGCCGGTCTGCTCCTCTCTCTGGGATGTTAGCTGTGAATGTGGTCATGTCCCCTCACACGATCTCCTGCAAGATACAGCGGTCCAAAACTGATCAGCTAGGTAGGTGGCGATGAGTTACACTATCGCCCTGGCGCGCTTGCAAGGTTTGCCCTGTGCAGGTATTCACCAATTTTGCAGTGCTTAGGCTGAGTAATGCGTTACCTTGGCTAGTGCATAGGGACGGGTCTCCCCTCACAAGGTACCAGATCACGGTGGTGTTTAAACGTGCACTTCACGACCTGGGCCTGAATATAGTGGAATTTGGCACTCATTCATTCCGTATAGGTGCGTCTACGTCCGCTACCCATATATTCAGGAGTTGGGCAGGTGGAAGTCCACTGCATATCAGCGGTACGTGAGACCCTCTCTTCTCTCTTGATCTCTTCTTCCTCTCAATTTCCACGGTGGACACAGGACCTAGTTACTTGCTGCTTTTGGGGGCAGGAGTGCAAAGGGATTTCACTGGATTTTCCCTCTAAAAGTGGGCCTGATTGGCTGTTGGCACCACAAGTGTTTGACAGTTTTACCTTTGCCTGTGTTGCCCACTCCTTTCGTATTCTCCTCTTTTTTCTTTTTCCCCCTTTGTCTTACCTTTTTTCTCTCTCTACATGAGTGGGTATAGTGGGCCCTGGCATGCACTGGGCTTCAGGGCAGGAGGGCCTATGTGATTTCTGTTTTGTGGTGTGGTGCTTTAACTGTTTTTGTTTTTTACTGCCTTACAGTTCATGTGAGTCCGCTGACGATCTGGGTCCTCTGTCACTCGTTTGTCCATTGGGCTGCTTTGCATCGGGCAGCTACTGATACAACTGCTTTTTCCTGCCCAGTATTGGTTTCTTGTATAGGCAGGAGGGGAATGAGGTGGCCCGAGTTTCAGAGGGCTTATGTTGCAAGAGACAGCAAAGCATAGGGTTCCCCTTATTTTAGTGATTTATTTGGGGGGGAATGATGTTGGGCAAGGTAAATCTATTGAGCTAGGATTGGCTATATTGTCCAACCTGGAATGAGTGCATGCCTCCTTGCATGAACTTTTTCTGTGCTGGTCCGACATAGTTCCTCGGTTACAGTTGAGATCCTTTTCAGATGGGAGGAAAGCAGACAGGGTCTGTAAAAAAGTTAATGCTGTTGCAGCACACTATATTCAGTCCATTGGAGGTAGCAGAATCAAACACCCGGGTATTCGCTTTCAGGACCCAGCCCTTTATAGACCGGATGGGGTGCATTTGACAGACAGTGCCCTCAAGGTTTTCATAGCAGACATATATTCGGTTTTGAGCGAGTTAGTGAGGAGTTAGGATGGTGGCGGGCCTAGGTCCTGGAGGGAACCTAGCGTGGCAGGGGAGCACTGTACAAGATAAACACGGTGGGTGAAGTGCACATTTATAGTAGCAGACTTTTGGAACCCATTTCCTTCGAAGATTCAGCTTAGGTTCTGTGCAAGCACAGCTCAGCCGGGCTGGCTTGCGGAGCATTACGTTTAGCCCAGAGGGGTGCAGGTTCCGGGGTGCCTGGGGGATGGTTGTCTCATTAACATAAAGGAGCTTAGAGATAGGGAAGGCGGTACAGTGTTCTTCCGCCACCAAAATAGCAATTATTTAAATAAAAGAGTTTACTTTGCCAACAAAAAGTCGGTGTGGTGTCTTTTATTATAGCACGTAAGGTTTAAGGTTAAGACAGAAGGGTTTGTAGTTATGTCATCAACTGTTAAGTATTTTAATAGAACTGAGGGATGAATTAAGCCCGAGGTGAAAATAAAAGCTGAGGTTGTACATAATGGTGTGATTCACTGAGGGTTAACAAAACAAGAAAGTGTGGTGATAACCAGGGATAGGAACAGAGGAATAAGTTAAAAGAACTGGGAGGAGTGGGAATAGCTCTGTTGGCTCCAGGACAGGCAACTCTCCCTCTCATTCCTGATTCCTGCATCCGGTTCGCTCTCTGGTTGAGATGTCTCGTTACCTTCTGTTTTAAAGATGCAAAGCCTGGTTATCTCACAGGGAGGTGCTGAAACAGCTAAGACAATGGTTGGGCTAATTTGGAGTGAGGGCCGTGGTATTGGTACGGGTGCATGTTCAGCCCCGGAGGTAGGTCAGGCCAAGCTGGAGCACGGGCCGTGGTATGGTACAGGTGTGCTGGTGTAGCCTCGGACGTAAGTTGGGCCGATGTGAAGTGCTGGCCTTGGTTACTGGTACGAGTGCTGGGTAAGCCCCAGAGGTAGTTTGGGCCGATCTGGAGTACTGGCCATGGTATTTGTATGGGTGCTGGTTAAGCCCCGGAGGTAGGTTGGGCTGACTTGAAGCACTGGCCGTGGTATTTGTACAGGTGCTGGATAAGCCCCGGAGGTAGGTTGGGCCAACCTGGAGCTCTGGCCATGGTTATTGGTGCGGGTGCTGTGTAAGCCCTGAGAGTGGGTTGGGACGATTTTGAGCGCTGGCCATGGTATTTGTACGGGTGCTGGTTAAGCCCCTGAGGTAGGTTGGGCCGACCTGGGGCACGGGCCGTGGTATTTTGTACAGGTGTTGGTTAAGCCCCGGAGGTATGTGGGTAACCCAAGAGCGCAGGCCTTGGTTTCACGAGTTGGTGCGGCTTTGAGGTGGCAGAGGAACACTGTACAAGATGAACACGGTGGGTGAAGCGCACATTCATAGTAGCAGGCTTTTGGAACCAGTTTCCTTCGAAGATTCGGCTTAGGTTCGGTGCAAGCACAGCTCATCTGGGCTGGCTTATGGAGCATTACGATTAGCACAGTGGGGTGTGGGTTTCCTGGTTGCCTGGGGGATGGTTGTCCCATTAACATACAAATGCTAAAGGCGCTTACAGATAGGGAAGGCGGTACAGTGTTCTCCCGCCACCATAATAGAAGTTATTTAAATAAAAGAGTATAATCTGCCAACAAAAAGTCTGTGTGGGGTCTTTTATTATAGCACTTAAGGTTTAAGGTTAAGACAGAAGGGTTTGACGTTTTGTCATCAACCGTTAAGCATTTTATTAAAACAAGGAATACATAATGCTGCTATAAGGGTTCTGATACCTTATATCTGTAAAAAAAAAGACAACAAATGCGGTTATCAGTGCTGAATTGTATTCTATTAATCGTGATAGATCAACAATGCAGTGGGTTATATTATTAACCTATAATACATTAGACTATTCTGGCTGGATAATAAAATATATATATTCATTAAAACATAAAAATTACTGTATAAAATTATTAGGCTGATAGACTACATCTGTTCTAGTACTAATTAATAATGCAGTACAGGGTTTTATATTTATAATAATAAATTATAATAAATAAAAACATGGTTAATTCAAAACATCAGAAATAACTCTATGGGGCATATTCAATTGACGGCGGGATCGCCGAAAATCCCGCGCTCGAAAATTATTACCGTTAATACGGTAATATCTCGCTGGATTTCAGCTCGCAGCTCCCTGAGCGCGAGCTGAAATCCAGCGAGTAAATTACCGTATTAACGGTTTTTACGTGCAGGATTACCGTATTAACGGTAATATTTTTCGAGCGCGGGATTTTTGGCGATTCCACCGTCAATTGAATACCCCCCTAATAACGTTGATCCTCATCCCATAGGTGTGTGTGATAAAACCTGTTCCATGCCGGTAGACTAATGTTTGGTATAATGTCAAAATCCACCAGAGATGCCACATTAGGAGCTAGCATGTCCCACTGTAAGTGTGATGAGAGTTCATGCATCACACTGAACCGTGATTGGATCACTTGATCTTTGTAAATATGCTTTTAGGGATGTATCTTACCTGAACTGAACCTGATCTCAGATAACAATTAGCTTTAATGAGCCTTTATCAAGCTGTGAACCCAGTGAGCCAGTGATAGTAGTACAAAACAAATGGACCAATCTTTGTGGAAGGCCAAAGATATAAAGTATGCAAAAGTATCCTGTTCTATATCTTCTCAGCCTCTCAGCCAATCAGATTAAATAAAAGTCCAATTGATAAATAGACTACTGCATAATACATTGACTCTTGCATGAACATGGATTATATGATGTCAGCATCGGGCGACAGACATGCAAATTTTTGTGCTATGTAGTTCAAGTTGGAAATCAAAGAGTCAGACACACATAACTTGCTATGCGATATAGATGATATGACCGGGCCACTTCCATGAGGGTTCGCCCGACAATGGGTGGACTTAACAGGGTAGCAATTTAGACATCCAAACATCTAATAGAGTTGGCGCAGAGCCCTATACCCCCCACCTAATGTATCACAATAATCACTGTATTTTCTTCAGTAGTACTCTCAGGATAAAATTATTATTATTATTATTATCCTTTATTTATTAGGCGCCACAAGAGTTCCGCAGCGCCGTACACAGCACAAACAGTAGACTAAACAAGGTGACACATTACAAACGGTTAACAAAAAAATACCAAAACTTCAGAGACTACAGGCAGGCTAATGCAGTAAAGACGGAGCAGAAGAGCAGGTATGGAGAACAGAGGGAAGAGGGCCCTGCTCAAATGAGCTTACATCCTAAGGGAGGGTAGACAGATCTCAGGCACACAGGGAGCAAGTTGAAGTAAGTGGGGAGAGAACAGGGGGGGCGGGAGGAGAGAGGGGAAGAACAGGTGGAGGAGAGGTTAGGTGGAAGGTTAGTAAGCCTTTAGGAACAGGTAAGTTTTGAGTGCCCTCTTGAAGGAGGACAGATTGGGAGAAAGACGGATGGAGCGAGGGAGGTCGTTCCAGTGAAGGGGGGCAGCACGGGAGAAGTCTTGGATTCTGGAGTGGGAAGAGGTGATCAGAGTGGAGGAGAGGCGACGGTCATTGGCCGAGCGCAGGGAGCGGGCAGGGGTGTGAATGGAGAGGAGGTTAGAGATATAGGGAGCAGTAGACTGAGAGAGAGCCTTGTAAGTGACGGTCAGGCGTTTGAAAAGGATTCTGTAGGGAATGGGGAGCCAGTGTAGGGCAAGGCAGAGAGGGAAGGCAGACGAGGAGCGGCGAGAAAGGAAGATGAGTCTTGCAGCCGCATTGAGTATAGAGCGGAGGGAGGCTCCGCTCTATACTTATATAACAATACTCTATACTTATATAACAATAAAATCAAAGATTCTAGATTGAAATTGTCCATTGTATTGCACAACTGTATGTTGGTGAACTGTTCATATTAGTTACTTTTAGAGATGTTCACTGACCTCCATGTTTTGGTTTTAGTTTTGGATCTGGATTAACATCGTGTTTTGGTAAAACCGCCCTTGTATGTTTTGGTTTTGGATCCCTATTTTTTTTTCTAAAATCACATAATTTGGCTTTTTTTTGGCTCCTACATTATTATTATCCTCAATAACATTAATTTTCAGTCATTTCCAGTCAATTTTTCTCAAATGACAAGAACACTGCTACCCCTGTTTCTGTGTGAGTAATGGCACTGAGCAATGTCACTGGAGAATGAAGAGTGACAAGAACACTGCTACCCTTGTGTCCGTGTGAGCAATGGCACTGAATCTCCTGTGGAGAGAGGTACTTATGGAATCCAAGCCTACTCGGATCCCCTAAGTTCCGGTATCCTCGGGTTTCAGAAAACCGAGCCCGAGCATCTCTAGTTACTTTCAATAAAGAAAGATAGAATAAAAAAAAACAAAAAACAAATGATCAATAGATACAATAAGAAACTAAGTCAAATATGGCTCAAAATCTAATGCATCCATCCAACTCACAAAATGTTGTAAGTATATTCACATTTTATATTCCATTATAAAACTTTGAAAATTATAAATGTACATATGCATTGGTCATCCTTTTTAAATGCATTGCAACATTGATGCTACAAGCTTGCAAATGTGCCACAATTATGAGGCCTTACAAATCATTTTATAGATGTAAGTATTTACCAAGTGTGACTAGGATCTGCTATATGAAATGAGGGAGGATTGCCAAATAATTTACCAACTGTCTGATTTAATTTTATATAATTTTTTTAATATAGTAAATATTATAAACTGTTACAAAAGATATCCGATCCATAACTCTTTAATAAGCTAAACTTATTTTTTCGAAGGACAGCACTAGCTTGAAACAATAATTCGCCGTGACAGTACCTTATTTGTATAAATACCATTACATCACATTTTCATAGCTTTTGGATGTAAACTAGATTTGAGAAAAGAATTAATCTTGTCCAGTGATTTAAAAAAAACCCCCATCAATTAGAAATTGAATTGTTTACGTACCTTAAAACTACAAGAAAACTATCCTTTACAACATAATAATCTAATGATAGGAGCGCCTATCGAGGGCACAGAAAAATAGAGACACATAATGAAACAATGTGCACAGTGACACAGGGCTACATGGAGAAACAATGGGCACAGTGATATAGAAACACATAGAAAAACAAAGACCCAGAGACACATGGAGAAAAAGAGGCACAGTGACACAGAGACATGGAGAAACAATGAGCACAGTGATATAGAGACACATAGAGATACAAGGGGCACAGTGACACAGACACATGGAGAAAAAATGGGCACAGTAATATAGAGACACCTAGAGAAACAAGGAACACAATGGCACAGAGACACATGGAGAAACAAAGGGCTCATTAACAAAGGCGCATGCAGAAACAATGGGTGACACAGAGGTACATGTTAGGAGCAAGGGGCACAATGACACATACACAAGGCGAAACACATATAGAGACATGTAGAGAAACCAGGGGCACACTGTCACAGACATACATGGAGAAACAAGGGGTACAGTGATATAGAAACACAAAGAGAAACAAAGGGACAGAGACACATAGAGAAAAAAGGGGAACAGTGACACAGACACATGGAGAAACAATGGGCACAATGATATATTATTATTATTATTATCTTTTATTTGTTAGGCTCCACAAGGTTTCTGCAGCGCCGCACATAGTACAAACAGTAGACTATACAGGGTATAACAGTACAGAACAATAAACAAAAAGTACCAATACTTCAGAAACTCCAGGCAGGCAGATGCAATAGACACGGAGCAGAAGAACGGGTAAGGAAGAGGGCCCTGCTCATATGAGCTTACATCCTAAGGGAGGCTAAAACAGACCAGGCACAAGAGGAGCCAGTTGAGGGAATGAGAGAGAGGGGAGAATGAGCGGAGGAGATGGGGGTTAAGTGGATGTTTGGTAGGCTTTGAGAAAGAGGTGAGTTTTGAGTGCACGTTTGAAGGAGCACAGAGTAGGAGAGAGGCGGATGGAGCGAGGGAGGTCATTCCAGTGAAGGGGGGCTGCACGGGAAAAGTCCTGGATTCTGTAATGGGTAGAGGTGATCAAAGTGGAGGAGAGGCGGCGGTCATTGGCCGAGCGCAGGGAGCGGGCGGGAGTGTGAATGGAGAGGAGGTTAGAGATATAAGGGGCAGTAGAGTGGGAGAGAGCCTTGTAAGTGGTGGTGAGGAGTTTTAAAAGAATTCTGTAGGGGAAGGGGAGCCAGTGTAGGGCGAGGCAGAGAGAGGAGGCAGAGGAGGAGCAGCGTGAGAGGAAGATGAGTTTTGCGGCCGCATTGAGTATAGAGCGGAGGGGGGAAAGACGGGAGTGGGGGAGGCCGGTGAGGAGGAGGTTGCAGTAATCAATGCGGGAGATGATGAGTGTGTGTATGATGGTTTTGGTGGCCTCCTGAGAGAGAAAGGGACGGATGCGGGCGATGATGCGTAGTTGGAAGCGACAGGCTTGGGCAAGAGAATGAATGTGGGGGGCAAAAGAGAGAGAGGAGTCAAGGGTGACACCCAAGCAGCGGAGTTGGGTGACAGAGGAGATGGTAGTGTTGTTAACAACAATGGAGAGGTCATGGTGGGATGGGAGGCTGGGAGGAACAAAGACAATGAATTCAGTTTTGGAAATGTTGATTTTGAGAAAGCGCTCCGACATCCAGGAGGAGATGGCGGCGTGGCAGTCAGATACCTGAGCGAGGAGGGTGGAGGAAAGATCAGGTGAAGAGATGTAAAGTTGAATGTCGTCAGCATAAAGGTGATACTGAAGGCCAAAGGAGGAGATGAGAGCACCAAGGGAGGAAGTATAGAGCGAAAAGAGAAGAGGGCCGAGAACGGAGCCCTGTGGGACTCCTACAGCGAGAGGGTAGGGGGAGGAGGAAGAACCAGACGTGGATACAGAGAAGGAGCGGTTAGCGAGGTATGAGGTGAACCAGGCATGGACAGAACCAGAGAGGCCGAGAGAGAGAAGAGTTTGCAGCAGGAGGGGGTGGTCCACGGTGTCAAAGGCTGTGGAGAGGTCAAGGAGGATGAGTAGGGAGAAATGACCCTTGGATTTGGCCGATAGGAGATCATTAGTAACCTTGGCCAGGGCAGTTTCAGTAGAGTGGAGGAGGCGGTAGCCGGATTGGAGAGGGTCAGAGAGGGAATTGTCCAAGAGGTGCCTGGTTAGGCGGCTGCAGACATTCCGCTCAAGTAATTTAGAGGCATAGGGGAGAAGAGAGATAGGGCGATAGTTGGCAAGAGATGTGGGGTTGAGATTGGGTTTCTTGAGGATAGGAGAGATGAGAGCATGTTTAAATGAGAAGGGTACTACACCAGAGGAAAGTGATAGGTTGAAAAGGTGTGCGAGGTAAGAGCAGGCAGTGGGAGAAAGAGAGCGAAGGAGGTGAGAGGGGATGGGATCGAGAGGGCAGGTAGAGGGTGGAGAGGAAAGAATGAGAGAGCGAACTTCTTCACCTGTTGTAGGGCAGAAGGAGCACCAGAGTTGGGTGTCGGCGGGAGGTGAAGCGAAGAGGGAGGCGGGAGAAGGGGAGGAGGAGATGTTCAGTCTGATGGCCTCAATTTTGGAAGAGAAAAAGGTGGCAAAGTCAGAAGCGGAGAGGGAAGACGGGACAGAAGGGGCACATATAGAAAAAAAGGGACACAGTGTCACATATATAAATGGAGATACAAGGGGCACAGTGAAACAGACACATGCAAAAAGAATGGGAACAGTGACACAGACAAATGGAGAAACAAAGGGCACAGTGACACAGACACATAGAGAAACAACGGGCACCGAGAGACATGAATAAACAAATGGGTAATTAACAGAGACACATACAGAAACAATGGACACAGTGACACAGACACATGGGAGAAACAAGGGGCACAATGACATAAACCCATAGACAAAGGGCATAGTGATATAGACATATGGGGAAATCATTGGGCAAAATGTCACAGAGCTATGTGAGAAGTAAGGGATAAATTGGTATAAAAAAAACACATGGTGGAAACAAGGGAAAGGGAAATAGAACAGTACAGTGACGATTCCTTCAACAAGATTTGGGAACGATGGGAACTCCATTTTCATAAATCCCCTGTTAGTATCGAGTACTGCACTCCGTCTCTTGTATCGCCAGTGGTCTAGTGGGAGAGGAAGTGGGGCAATGATGTGACCGTTCATATGGCGCTACTGCGCATTTGCGAACTGGAAGTGTCGTTCATTCCCAGATATGTGGGTATCTGAAGCAACATTATTAGCTGTGTGTGTAGGTGAAAGGAGCCATTAGTAAAGGGAGCCTTTTCTATTGAAATTACTGCACAGAGTTTAATCAATACAACCTGCATATGTATAAAACATGCTGCTCTTTTAATAAGTTTCAACTAGGAATTTGCACTGGCCACTTTTCGCGTTTTGGGTTTTGGGTTCCGATTACCTTCAGGTTTTGGGTTCTAATGGGCTTTGCCAAAACACTCCCCTCAAGGTTTTGTGTTTTGGGTTCTAAATTTTTTTTAAAAAGCATAAAAACTGCCACCACACACCCTCCCTCTTCCCTCTCCAATGCCCGAGTGAAGATGGCGGCGGGAAGCGGGGAATAATATGAATCCGGATCTCGCGAGATCCGACGGCGGGATGATGACGTTTTGCTTCGTTCTGAGTTTTGCGTCGGGCGGGAATCCCCAAACAGTGCTCGGATCCGGGCTCGGATTGGCACTGTTCGGGGGTGTTCAGATTTCAAAAATCCGAACCCGCTCACCCCTAGTTTCAACGTGTGTGGACTAACATCCTAATCCAACACTACTGACACCATACAGACACCAAAATTTCTGCCAATATGAAATTCCCACCTCGGCAGCTTGTTTGTCCTCTAAAGTGAATTTTTTAAAATGGCAATTTTATTAAAGGCAAAGCCCATCGTGTTTAGTTGATGAAGTTGAAAAAAAGACACCAGCCCTTCAAGTTCAACCTATGTTGGATGTCCTGCAAACCCTCTCCTATATTTGAAATTGATCCACATGAAGTAACTGCCAATCTTTTCATTGGGTAAAATCCCTCCTGACCCAATATTGCAGTCCTATTTTTCCCTGGATCCTCTAATATACTTCTATAATTAACGGTTGTAACCTTGGATACCTTTTCCGCTAAAAATTTGTCTAACCCTTTCTTAAACATATCAATTGAATCTGCCATCACAACCTTCCCTTGCTTCTTTTTTTAAAAGAAAACATCAGCATCATGGAACACTTTCTAAATGAATAATGTGATACAAGTGGATAAGGCCTGCTTATTGAGGACAAACAATGACCCAACTAGGGAAGCAGAAATTATGATTATTGCTTTTGATATAACAGGCGCAGACAAAATGATGTTAAGTGTGCCATATTGGTTCCTTAAAAGAAGTCATAGGAATGTCCATAAATTATTTTAACTGCTCAGACAATATTTTATTTTTAACTTAAGACGTATAGCAAACATAACATTGTATTATTGTGTAATGATAAGGAACATTAACTGCATCTAGTTTGACCTACTGATTGCTGCAGTCTTTTCTATAAGAGGATCAAGTCAATTGAATATTCTTAGCCAGTGGGTAGATATTATGTTGGAAGTTGCTGTTTAAGCTATTGCTATACACGCAGGGTAGTCTTCAAAGTAGACTATGGAAAGAGGTTGAGAAGAAGGACAATCAGATCCATCACGCCTGACTTAAAGAAAAAACACAACCTCTATTTTGTGGCATTCCTAAAGTTTAGTCATTAAGGGGGATTGGAAAAGAGAGGAAGGGTGAAGCTGTTTATGACAAGCTGCTGCACACTGTCATTGCAGTGAAAGATTGGAGTCTTTTTGTTTCTCAAGGCCCATTGCAGATCTGGGGACCAATCTTCAGAATGTTAGACACTTCAAAGAACTGATTATGCAAATATTCACTTTTTTAAAGGAATTACTGATCACACAATAAACCCCCTGCTTGGATAGGAAACAATAGATCAGGCAAAGCAAGCACTTCTAGCCCAGGGCTGGTAGAAAAAAAAGAAGAGCTCCTCACAATTTATTAGCCTAACCTAATTTTACTAATTCTATTTTCACACATTTTATTTTATTAGTCAGTGTTTTGCTAGCAGAGCTTCACGCTTAGAAGATCCCACCAGGTTTAGAAGATTCATGGTCGGAGATTTTATTTAATTAATGCATTCTCTTGAGCAAAGTGGATTTTGCACCTCAGAATGATCTCCAGGTGTCTGGTGCTGGTGGCTTAAAGATCTAGAGAAAAAGAGAAAGTGAATAAAAGGACCAAGCTCTAGTTTTATTTGAATAGTGGAACAAAGCCTGTGGACACAGCAATTTTATCCTCACCATATAAAAAAAGCTTTTGTTACGACGTGTTTGTTTTAAGGTTTCTATCTAGGCCCCCAGCCCTGTTATAGCCTTTACAATCATTTTTTTATGGTCATGGAAATGTTACATTTTGTTATACAGTTTAAACATGCACATATATTGTAATGGAAAGAAAATTGGACCACAGTTGTTACACTTACCTGATGTGCAGCACAAAATGCCTGCCCGCTGTGCCTATATGGTACACCCTGCCCATATAAAGATGCCCAAGTATTTTCCACTCCTGGACTACAACACTGCATGCTAGAAGTGCACCTAGGTATGTGGTGGAAAAGTCTGAAGGTGCACTGTGCAAAAGTGTACATCAAGGGCCCGATTCATCTTCAGATGTAAGTCCCTTTGTGTACTGTATCTTGGGTGAAATAGCTCTGTTCATGCACAGAAACTGACCTTATGCCAATTAACGCAATTGCAGTCTGAACGCAAATGACAACTACCTACAACTTAAAGGCCAGAACGCAGGAGGGAAGAGGCGGATGAACGTAGGCAATGTGCTATAAGTATGTGTCGAGGCAGATGCGGCTGGTTCAAGTCTTGTGTTTCTCTAATGTATGTGTTTTTTAGCTGTATCAATTGCACCAGCTACAGGGCAGTGCTGACTGATAGCCATGACTGTCACGGCATAGCCTTCGTATTAAAAACTACCCTTATCTGCGCCTCTAGATTACAAGATTGACCGCATAAACACATTACATGTACACTATGCATTAAAAGCATCATGATTTATGCATTTAATGTAAAAGTAAAAAAAAAATCCAGATATTTATTATTGATTATACTGTTAGGAGTTGTTCATTTATTTTCTAATTAATTTTTTGTATGTGTTATGATGTCACCTTTAGTTAGCAGACACTTGTGCGTATACTGCAGTCTATTCTATCTGTCTCCAACCGGCAAGTGAAGTTTAATCAGAGCGACTTCCACCCAGATTCAAATGAAAACATCTTTTGAGATCCACCTGTTTTGAATACAGTCGTAACTATGCACAAGTTCCGTACTCTTTTTTAAAACGCAACTTGCGTGGAGGTTGTATCCGAACATGAATCAGGGCCCAAAAGTCCATCATCCTAGCACTTTAGAGCCACCACTATCATTAAATAAAACGTTTCAGTTTTGCTTGGAGAAGTACTGCTCTGTATAACCTCATTTATGGCTTAAATTAATCATGAGAGTGATACACTGGACAAAGGACGTCTAAAAATGAGCTTTTGCATTGAACTGCTGCAAGAAAAGGTGCCAAAAACAATCTCTGGAAGTTCAGAGCTGGTGCAACAAACTATTTTTATCTCTGCACTGTAAAACTAGGGGCACCGGTGTGCCTACTCCGTCCATCAGCTAGTGCAAACTTCTGTTCCTCCACAAAAGCTGCCATCTTGTTCTGTAAACCTACTTTGGTGGACATTTAAGTAGACGTTCCCAAACTGAAGCACAAGGCAGTACTAAAGAGGATTTTGCACTGTGCCTCCACCGTTTTAACATTCATAAATGAGTTCCATTGAGAAGCAATATACAGTACATTAGAGCACATATGCAGGTCTGATAACTTGTGGGAATACTGATGTATATTGCCTTAACTTGTGCACTAAACTCTATTAATATCGCCATTATGTGGATATAATATTATTTTAACAGCAACAAGGGAAGTAATTCACAATATATTTTATGAATATATCATTATGCATATATTAACAATTTAGATAATTGGAGAGTTGTGGCATAAAGACTTGAGAATAAGAAGTTGAGTGCCTTATATAAGAGAGCATTGTCTGTGGAACAGTGACTTATCATAGCATTAAAATGTACCGTAGTTGTTGCATTATACCTATTTTGTATTATATATATGTACAGAATGCCTTGTGACTTTTAGCCTCACCAACAAGGAGAACGTGTCATTATCTTGGTCTAGTATACATTTGTGCATTTTCGCCATGAGACAGTTTCATTATTAATCTGTTTCAAATAGGACATTGCTTGAAAATCTAATATATGTGTTACTGTCAAGGAAACACACGCCAATCAGAGTATACTGTTTTCTGGAGACAGGCAGACTTGGTGTTGAATAATTAAAAGGTCTGAGAGCTGGTCTCTGGGGAGTCTGCATCAGGCTGAGAACTAGACTATAGGCTACACACAGAGCACTCGTGTGCCAAGACAAGAGCTCTCGTGACTGAGCGCCATCTCATTTCCTAATGCAACACTGAACCTGCTTACAAGTCAGAGGGGCGTAATGGTGTGTGGTTAGGAAGGAAATGGAGCGAGAGGCCAACTCCTCACAAAATATATTGAATGCACTGTTAGCAGATAATATTTTGCACCTTTCTAATTGCAGTAATCAGTTTAAGTAAAACTTTAGCCATCAGCTAATTAGAAAATGTACTTAGTTTGGATATGATATTGCCCTTTTAAAATATATGAGTCTTAGCTCACTTTATCACTAGAAACTGTGCTTTCATAATGTCAGGACAGAAATAAGGATTTTATAGAGACAAAATGGATCACACGAACACATAAACATTTAGTGTGTTTATATTACTTGTAAAGTGTGTCATTGTATTTGTTTGTATTTTACAGTCCACTAAAATATTTACACATGACATTATATATGGGAATTCCAAACAGTTAGCTAGGTTCCTTTGTATGGTTATATGGTAACCGATACCCTTGCTAACTTATCATCTACTGTAGATGGTCGCTATTTAGAATACTTTTACATTACGTACTGTCTATAGCATGGTTCTGATCCTATAGTGAACAACCTGTTGAATTTCGGGGGCCTCATGTGCAGCACTACTCTAAAGAGACGCACTAACCAATTTAGAATAATTTTAATAACACCACTCTGGCTAGCCCTGTACAATGCAGATCCCATTCTACCTAGCCCTGTACAATGCAGACCACATTCTACCTATCCCTGTACAATGCAGACCCCATTTTACATAGACCTGTACAATGCAGACCCCATTCTACCTAGCCCTGTACAGTGCAGACCCCATTCTACCTAGCCCTGTACAGTGCAGACCCCATTCTATCTAGCCCTATACAATGCAGACCCCATTCTATCTAGCCCTATACAATGCAGACCCCATTCTATCTAGCCCTATACAATGCAGATCCCATTCTACCTAGCCCTGTACAATGCAGACCCCATTCTACCTATCCCTGTACAATGCAGACCCCATTCTATCTAGCCCTATACAATGCAGACCCCATTCTATCTAGCCCTATACAATGCAGACCCCATTTGCATGACCCACTTACAATTAAGATCATATTCTGTTGAGCTTTGTACAAACACCACCAGATTCTGGCGCACCCCTTTGAAGATAGCCTTCTGTCGACCCCAGTAAATTGCAGACCTCGTTTTGATGACTATATAATTTATAATTTACTCAACCCGCTTCCCCTGCCTCTGACAAAAACAAAAACCATTAAGTGCACCAAGTCTCCAGCTTCTATTAGCTGCTTTATCGCCAGCTGGAAAAGCTGTTTCCTGTACTACAGTGGACTCTGCACTGAAAATTAAATTTAGTTTGTCTAATTTATATGTCTCTGTTTTATGTTTCCCACAGTTTTGTGCTGCAGAGTACTGAGTCATCATACAAATCAACAATAATAATAATTGAAATGTGTCGCACTTGGGGGCCTATTAATCAAGCAACATTCCCCTGTTAAATCCTGCAAATTAACTGCAAAAATGTCATTTATAATTATTGCATCGCAGCAAATATCATATATGTCTGCTGCTTTGCATCTGTGTTTGTTTTACTGAGCAGTCCCCATAACAGTGTATTGGGACCGACCAGTATCGTTATTTACCAATAGCCGAAGAGAAAAAAATGATCTCTTTTTTTCATGCTAATGTACGCCAGCTTAATGAACATTATCATAATTGAAAAGTTTCAGTGTTGTCAGCTCTGCTCCGAAGAGCAGAGCTGGACAGCTCATGTGTGGAGGGATCATGTGATCCCTCCCTGTCACATGCTAATTGTTCCTTGTTCAGTGCTCTCTGTGCGCATGCCCGATACTTTCGGTCGGTGCATACGCACCAGTATTTGCAGGAAGATTCAATCATCATAATTTTCTTCCGTCTGAAGAAGTACTGAAGAGACTGTGAAAAGTAAGTGTTACACTTCACAGGAACAGCCATTTTTCCGAATGGCTGTTCCTGTGGAGATTTTTTGATAAATATGAAAGATCTTTCAATCCTTATCTATATGATGAGGATTGAAAAGTATCTTTCATATTATCCGGCCCTACTTAAATAGGCCCCTTGGTTTCACTAGGAGAAGCACAAGCAAAGGAAATGTGTTCAATCTGTACCTATGGAACTGTCAAGCATCATTTGCAGGTATTTAGAGGTATTACAGGTATGTTACAGCACCAATAAATGCTGATCATTACCATGTCATCACACTAGGAACAGGTTGGCTTTGACATGGCTGCATATCGCTTGTTGGGCACCAGTGTTCTAATCCCTGTCCTGGGGCACCCCCTTGAGTTTATGTTTTCCGGAACCTAAATCTTCTTTAAGATTCAGAGGTGAAATCATTAGTACCACATGCATCTAATACAATAAATCAGTAGCTAATTAATACATGCTTGCTCCTGATTGGAGCTCTGGTAAACATGTCCTGTTGACCGTGTCCGAGGACTTGGGAACCACAAATATGCATTAAACATGAGTATATAGATAAAAGTTATTATATTACAGGAGTTTTTACTTATATTAATGTTATATAATATAAAAAGTGATTAAAGGAAGTTGAGTTCTAGTGGCTCGAACAGAATGGATAATGTGAATAGTGACATTTTTGGCTTTGGCAACGTAGCGGAGTAAACGAGAGAAAACACTTATTAATGGTCAGATCCGCTCACCCTTTATTGAACATTTATAATTGTGATTATACTGAATAGAAGCACAACTTTTTTGCCCTTTCCAGCATTACCCCAATTACTGGTAATGAAGTTCAGTATATGATATCACTGCTTTCTGCAGCCTTTAATTGCTGTGGGAGGGATGTTTATTCATAGAGGATTTAATGGCTTTGTGCTTGGGTTCTGCCAGGAGTATTGAGCCTGTCAGGCAGGGCAATGCCTAGCCTGAGGACTGACAAGTGTTTAAAGAAAACTCAGTAGGAGGCAGGTAGCTCATAACACATGTGCTTTCCCATACAGGAATGCCTACGGCTAATTAGCCATATTTAAGCTTTAAGTATATTTGCATCTTTATTTAGCATACTAATTCTCCACATAGTGGGCCTGTTACATGACTACAGGGACAAATCACTGCGATTTTACATGAATAAATTATGTTTAAACTATGGATTTTTTTTTTTATTCCACGATGTATGAATTATACATAGAAGCTGAGATTTATATGTAATAAAAGACACCCCAAAGGACAAACTTGAGCTAATGCCAGTAGCTTATTAAAATATAGGTGTTCATCATCTGTCTTTACACTTTACATTTCCTTTGAACTGAATTATTTTTGTTTCAATTGGAGACTTTCCATCTTCATCCTTATAGCAACAATTATTTTTAAGTTCATACTGCTCGGTCTGGTTTTCTTTTTAACTGGCTTTCTCCAAAGTCAACATGTTTTCCCCATTATTTTTGTGCCTTCTTTCCTTATACCATATTATGTTACTGTATAATATTTTTTTTAACTCTCCCCCCAAATTATCACCCCAGTATTCTTTTATTGATTAAATATTTTTCTCCATTAATGACATAGTCAACAATGTTACAAAAAAGCCTGAGGAAGCAGAAAATATTGGACGTTTTGTCTGATTTGCATATTGTCAAAAGTTCTGTATTCAAGGGCTTATGTAAAGTTTTTATTTTTACATCTGAGCACGCACACAAACCACTAATTTCGGAAATAGTGCTTTGTGAGCTTGCCCAGAAGTTATAATGGATATTATACGCCAAGTATGCAAACATGACAACTAAATTCTTGTAGGTAGTGAAAATAGGTTGCACTAAAGAGTGCAATAAAGTAATATGTAAATATATAGTGTATTAAAATGTTGATCCAAGACATTTGCAAAACAAACCCTGTACAGCAATGTATATTGCAATTTGGTTGTACAGTTTACTCTTTAGACCAAGGGTCCTTCAGCTTTCCGAGACCCTAGTCTGCGATCATCCTTGGGACTCATTATTCCATCTTAATTTAGTAATGCTACTTCCATTTTAATTACGCTTTGCTACAAATACATATATGTTTTTATTTTATTAATATTTACAAGGGGCACAATAGAATTCATAGGATAAGAGTGACAACGGTGTTTTAGGCTGTAAAGTGTAAGTACAAATGTATCTATTTCCTATGAATTAGAAATACAATCTATTCAATGTTGCAATGTAAGAAACACAGAGTCCAACATGGTATAATGTTGTGATAGGTTAAACAGTCACTTTTTAATGTGAACACTCATGTGGTGTAGTATTGGGTTCTCTTTAATTGATGCAGTTTTTAGGAATTACAATGTCTGCTCTATTTGTGTCTTTAAAAGTAAAAAATACTATAGAAAGCATGGTGAAGATTGTTTATAAAGGAAGTTCCATATATTAATTATATTGGCTAAAATGCCCCATCCTTATTTTGAGACTTTTCAATTGATTTAAGATTATATGGATTTCATTTATTTAAAAAATTCCTAATTAGATCTTACTAAGGCAATTACTCAAGTTTAAAATGTAAGAAATTTTTAGTCCGCTGGAAATTAAAAAAAAAAATTCTCATGCAATATACAATACAGAACAAAAGTGAACTAGGCAAATATTATGAAAATAATATATTTTATTTAATAATTATTAGCACAAGATCTGTTTATCTTGCCGTAAATACATTCTAGAATAAACTCTTTCAAATATACAAAAAAAATACATATACTCCGTGAAATCGTCATCTGTAATAAATAAAAGTCAACACATGTATCTGATCACAGTGATCCTCCTGCTCTGTTGCTTTCTTTTAATCTCCTGAAAGAATAGGGGTTTCTCATCTTCTCTAAGGCTAAGATAAATAATGTATGAAGGTAACCTCCCTTTTATTTTTCCACATTTTCCCCTTTCCATGGTGAGTTCAGCCTACATTTTCACGCTTCCATTCAGGGGGAACAAAAGCCTACAAATTATACAATGACTTCTAACCTGGCCTTCTGGAGAACAACTTTTTTGTTTTTTTCCCCCAAATAAATCATATAGGACAGATGGAAATGGGTATGGAGAAAGATAAGACAAAAAGGTATTGTGATAAAATCTGGCAAAGTGGACAAGTGCAAATCAGAGAGAAAGTTTGGTTTGACAGTTGAAATTCCCACACCAATCAACAACCAGAGGGAAAAAAAGCAGATGTTATGGATCATTTCCCCCTTATCATGATCATATTCTAACATAACTGACACTTAAACAAATCATTATTCCTGGTGATTGCTTAGCCTGCTCAGATAAATAATAAACCCACATGGGGGTCTATTTGTTTCTGGTAAAATTTCACTAAACTACATTCCCTCTGACAAAGAAAATCACTAGCCTTGATTACAATCACTGAGCAATAATTAAACAATCTAACTTCTTTCTTCATTGAACTCACAAGTTGAAAAGTTGCAACTTGCTACTCTTAACAAGTATTTTACTAACAATGTGCTCTGATTGACAAGAATTTTGTGCATGGTATTTTCTTACATGAATCTTCCCATCTAACCCTTGTATATTTTGTCTCTGCTTATGGGAAGCATCCCCACTATATTGCCCTGCACAGTGCATTTCAGAATAAATAGCTGCTCAGATGAAGGCCAGGCTGCCCGGAACACAGAGGTGCTGCTGGCTGACCGCTCCATGTAGATGATGGGCAGCAGGATGCCAGTAATCTATGACGTCCGAGGTTGAGCTTGCAGGGCTGGCCGGGGAAAGTGAACTGCAGGAAGAAGAGGGAGACGTACAGCTCCAGGAGGACGTAGAAGAGCTCGGAGATGGTGGGGAGTCCTTAATAAGGATGGATGAAGCAGTGGACCCGTGCAACTGGTCGGCCAGCCGCAGTGTCTCGGAGAGCGCCCATATGTAGTTGTGGGCGAAGCGCAGAGTTTCTATCTTGGTCATCTTGGCATCCTCTGGGAGGCTGGGTAGCACTTCCCTAAGTTCATCCAACGCAGAGTTTAAGTTGTGCATGCGATTCCTTTCCCGGTTGTTGGCTTTGAGACGTCGAGTCTTTTTGATCTTCGTTACAACCTCCCCGCTCTTCCAGGCACGGTTACGTCTCGCCTTTTTGGTGCCATCGGCGCCCGCATCGCCGTCCTCTGGCTGTAGGTGCAGATGAAGGGAGGCGGTGGGGATGAGGAGCTGCTCATCCTCAGAACTGCTGGGCTGGGGTGACAGGCTGGAGGAGGACACGGAGCAAGGAGAATCAGAGGACAGCTCCTCCTCCTCCTCTCTGTACTCACGCTTCACCAACACCATCCTGTGACAAGAGAAAGACACATGTTATAACACTGCCAAAGGTGGATATAATCCATAGATATGCTATCACTATTAAAACATTAAATATGTCATACATGATTGACACTGTCATATAGTTAACATTATAGCCCCAATACTTCTTTGGCATATGTGTAACCTGAGTACAGGGTTTATTCTAACAAAGATATATATGCACAAGCAACATTTATTGTTAAAGCTCAGCATTGTTGAAAACAAGAAACTTACTTGCTAAAGTAATGTTACTGATAGTCTGGGACTGGTCTCTTGCTGTGAAGTGTCTCTCCAGATATAAGCTCCGTGTGCGCTTTGGCACGCGTCCTGCACTCAAGGCGCAAGTCAAGTGAAGCTGCTTGTGGCTCAGCGGCTGTGCGTCTGGCACACGACCCTCCTAAAACCCCTTATATACACCCACCAAAACAATCAAAGCTACCCTGGGGCACTGTACCCCCTCTCAGGTTTATTCTTTTCATTATCATCACTCATTTTCCTCACTTCCCCCCTTGTGCAGATCTCTGTTGTTCTTACTGCTCCTCCTCCTAACCTATTCCTTGCAGTTGGTATCTACTCTGGTCCTCTGCTTTCTGCATGGTGATTGGTGGCTCCCGCTCGGCTGAAGCGTGCCGCTAATTTCATTAATTAATAAGGGGGGTCACTGTCAGCCAATGACAGGAGCCGGGTCCCGGGACGGGGGGCCACCTAGCCACGCGCGCCTGGGTCTGCTGCCCTTTGAGCAGCTGATGAGACGGGTAGAGAGGGAGGAGGCAGATGGATGAGTAGGCTGGCTGATGTATAACGACCAAAGATACACTCTGAGCCATTTTCTCTACAGATGGTTAAACGCAAAATAATACAGTAAAAAAAGTGGAAATAAAAAGGTTCCTTTTCGGTGCGCCATGGAATGCTAGTGCTCTGTTTAAAGTGTTAACTGTTCAATATTTCGAGCAGTTCTATTTCCATTTTCAGTTATCTAATATATTATAGTTATAATTAATATATATCAATACAGGTTACAATAAAGCATGCAACTAATGAATATTCAAATATAACATGATATCATACAGAAGTTACTAAAAAAACAAGCTGTTGCAGAAAGAAGATCATGGGAATACATTATTATGGCACTGGTTTGGTTAAACTCATGTCGCTCTGGTAAACTTATTCCCGTGGGACAATACAAACCGAATTGCAACTACTGCACTTGTAGGAGTAAAGTTTTCATTGTGTCACCTTCTATAGCTTAGTAAACAAAGTGTTTGTTATAGTCATCATCACGAACAGGGCTGCCAAGAGAAATTCAGGGCCCGGGTACAACAAATTCATGGGGCTCCCCCTCATAGTCGAGTAAGCCCCCCCAAAAATTTGGGCGTGACTAACCAAACGGCGGTGCAAAAATTTTCGGGGTTTGGTCATACATTAAGGGGCGTGGCAATGCGCCGTTGGGGTGTGGCTAGCCTAACAGCGGTGCAAAAAAAAAAAAAAAATCGGGGGTGTGGTCATACATTTGGGGAGTGGCAATGCGCATTTGGGACGTGGCAATGCGCCGTTGGGGCGTGGCTAGCACATCAAAATCACTAGCTCCTGAATTCACCAGAGCGTCACATATGTCCCAGCAATCCTGACTTTTAAGACATCTAGCACCACAGTGTAGTATGGAAAGAATGCAGTGTGTACACAAAGTGTTCAGTCTTGGCCTGCACCTTACATTGGGCACAACACTCACCAAAAATTGACATTGTCCCTACTAGAATCACAACATTTCACACACTGTGCTGCTATCTCCTACCTGTTCTTCTCACTTTCACCACCTGTGACTGCTGCTTTCTTTTGTTGCGGCTTCTCCGAATCCTGAAATGTTGGAGGACCTATTTGGGAAAAAAAATGGTTACATTTCGAAAATTACAGCCAGCCCCGGCGTTAAATCAATAGCACCCTAGATTAATAATTAGGCCTTCCTCCAGCCCCAACATTAAAATAATAGTATTCACATTTAAGAAATTATTTCCCTTCCTGCAAACAGCAATACCTATTTCCCGCAACCATCACTGCAATTAATTCATAGTCACATTTAATAAATAGACCTCATTCTCCCTAAATTCACCCCCATATTCAATAGCCCCCAAACCACCCCATCTTAAATTAATAGTCCCCACTATTAAATGTGCCTTTCCCCTTTTTTTAAATCTGTGCTTCTCTCCCCTTTTTTATTTATTGTCCCTCTCTTTTTTTTTTTTTTTTTAACTCTGTGCTTCTCTCCTTTTTTATTTATTCTGTTTCTCTCCCTTTTTTTTTTTACTCCCCCTTCTTTATAGCACTGTCCCTTTCCTCCCCTTGCCTTTCCGTTTCTTTACTTACCTCCTGTCAGCTTCTTTCTTTTTCTCTTCTTCTAGCTTTGTCTTGTCCGGCGCTCCTCACTGACTGATGGGCGTGACTTGATGACGTCACGCCCGACAGTCAGTGTGAATGGAGAAGAGGAGGGACGCGGCACCGCGGTCACGTGAGTATTTTTTTTTTTATTGTTCCAGCTCCCCCCACCATTGAACCGACTCCCCCCCCCGGCGGGGGAAAAAAATAAATAAAAAAAATGTTAAAAAAATTAGAAGCGAGTGTGCCCGGCCCGGGCCCCCTGGCAAGCTCGGGCCCGGGTAAAATGTACCCGCTCCCCCCCCGCTCTCGGCGGCCCTGATCACGACTGAAAACTCTCACCCTTGCGTCTTTTCCCAAATGCGAATCTTGTACTTTAGGAGTCCTCTAAAGTTTCTTTTATTACAGAGAAAAATGATCCTTTCAGCGGCTATATAATGCATGGGAAACAATGTGGCTATAATAGTGTGTGTATGGATGTGTTTTATTTGTTTACATATCATTAGTATCGCTTATTTATATAGTACCACAGATTCCGTAGTGCCTGACAGAACCATACAGATATGACACACATGAAACAGAATACATAATAGCAGGAACAAAGGTACAATTAAGCAGAATAACAAAAGCACAGATGCAAACGACAGAACAAGTAGCATAGCATACAGAAAAATGTGTGTGTAATATATACATAGACTTACTATTTATTAACTATATTGGAAGTTGTGGCCACAGTTCCTGAAATGACTAAAACATCAACATGCTGCATTGTATAAAAAGGATTATGGAATTTTACTGTTTGGTGAAATCTAATATATAAAAGAGAAAATTTGTCCTTCTGTCTGTCTTTCTATACAAATCCACATTTTTCAAGCGAAGATCATGAAATTTTGCATACGAGTGTATTAAAACATGACGGAGGCAACTAAAAAAATTTAAAATTGAAATTCATTACGGGGTGGGGGTGGCGAGGGGGGTAACACCTAAAAATCATCGAAAACGACCATAACTCTGGAATGTCTGGAACAATTTACACCAAACCTGGTACACATATGACTTACAGTCTGACAACAAATATTGTGGGGGCAAGACATCCCTAGCACTCCTAAGGGTGGGGGTGGCGAGGGGGGTAACACCTAAAAATCATCGAAAACGACCATAACTCTGGAATGTCTGGAACAATGTCTTGGAAGAAGTTCCAAAAAAAAGGGGAAATATATTTTTTCTGGATGCACCCGGAGGAACAGGTAAGACGTTTCTCATCAAGTTGTTACTTGCTAAAATTCGAGTACATTCCAAGATAGCTATTGCCGTGGCCTCTTCTGGAATTGCTGGAACTTTGCTCCCTGGTGGAAGAACAGCACATTCAGCTTTCAAGTTACCGCTTAATCTGGCCCGAAGTGAAACTCCCGTCTGCAATATCACTAAACGAACAGAAAAAACTCAGATTCTGCAGCAATGTCAGGTCATTGTATGGGATGAATGCACCATGTCACACAAAAATGCTTTACAGGCCCTCAATCAAACACTTCAATTTTTAAGAGGCAATGATTTACTAATGGGTGGAGTCACTGTTGTATTAGCTGGAGATTTTCGACAAACATTGCCGGTCACTCCAAAAGGAACAATGGCGGATGAAATTAATGCATGCCTTAAATCATCACATCTTTGCAGGCATGTTCGCACTTTGCGACTAACCACAAATATGAGAGTTTCTCTGCATGGCAACACAATGGACGGTCAGTTTGCTGATCATTTCTTAAATATTGGGAATGGTTTAATGCCGCTTCATCCAGTAACTGGTCTCTTCAAACTCAGAGAAACACTTTGTAACACAGTTGCGTCTTAAAATTCTTTAAATCCCGGGCAACGCCGGGTATTCTGCTAGTATAAAATAAATGTGTGTTGGAGTAGCCTGAAAAACATATTCATGAGGAAGCACCTCAAAAAGATGTGATGGATATGCGACTGCAGACTTTATTGGAGGGGAGAGAGAGAATACACATACATACACACACACACACACACACACACACACTAATATATATATATATATATATATATATATACACACACAACACAAAAAAGAGAAGCGCCAAACATAGTGTGATACCATCAAAATAAGAGTCGCATCCAGACACACTAAAGTTGAGAAAATAGGGTGATTAGTTTGTCAGAGGTTAATAATCCAATTTAATTACAGCCTAAATCCATAAAAAGCAATAAAATGCCCGTACATCGGGTAAAGTAAAACAGGCTTATCTGTATAGAAAGCGCTTGCAGCGGTCCCCTCAGAAAACTCTCTGGAACTCGCACATGGGAACCTCCTCGCATCAGCTTCCACCAAAATAGAGAGCCTCCTTCAGAACCTACTTGACGCGTTTCGTCTCACAAGAGACTTTATCAAAAGGGTATATGTTCCAAAGTGGACTGTTCATCCTTTTATAGTCCACATGTATACAACCTGTTGCCATCTTAACAGGAAATCACATGTTTGGAGGTATGGGCTAGAACTCCATTCCTATACTTCCGCCCAAACCCTGTCCGCATCACTTCCTGTTACAAAAGATGACATCACTTCCGCTCAGTGCTCCGGGACAGGAATCATGCAAAAAACCCAGCATGAGTAAGTTATTGCACAGAACATCAACACAAACGCACTACAATGATAATAAAAATACATTTACATATGGTCAGCAGTATATTTGCACATCTCCGCTTATAGCAACATGAGGAAAAAAACTGTAAAAATACAGAGCAAAACTAAAAAAACAGTATTAAAAGATAATCATCTCCACAGAGACTGAATATCAAAAGACCTAATCAAAGCCAATAAGCCAAAAAATACTATGTATATATAATAATGCCCAAAAAAGGCATGGGAGGTTCTTAATATCGGGAAGCAGGATATAATGTATAGCTCCGGTAGTTTTTTAGCCTTTTTTGTTTTATCACACTATGTTTGGCGCTTCTCTTTTTTGTGTTGTTTCTATCTAGGTGTTACATCTGCAATTTGATGTTGTAGCGGAGCCAGTGGCGGATCCAGGGGGGGGGCGATCGGGGCATTCGCCCCCCCTAGCAGCAAAAAGCTAGGTCCCAGCCGCCGATTAAAACGGGAGGGGCGGGGCTAAGCGAGAGCGGGGGGCGGGGCTAAATGTGGGCCAGCCAATCAGAGTGGTCCCCGGCGGCGACCACACCGGGAGGGGGCGGGGCCAATTGCGGGCGGAAGGCGGGGTTAACGCAGGCCAGCCAATCAGAGCAAAAGAGGGGCGTGATTATGCAAAATCCCCCCCCCCCCCCCCTAAACATAGTCTAGATCCGCCCCTGAGCGGAGCAGCCTACTGTATGTGATATATTAATTATTAATCACGTTGTCACGTGGTATCTCTGATTGTTCACTAAGCGCCTGTTTGTCTTTTCATTTTTTTATATATATATATATATATATATATATATATATATATATATACACACACACACACATATATATATATATATATATATATATATATATATACACACACACATATACATACATATACATAAATATACATATATACACACATACACAAAACAATTACTAGCTACAATCAGCGGTGAATGTACTGCTGCCAAATGGATTCTCCAATTTAATAAAAGGCAGACAGAAAAAGAACTGTTTACCCCAGAATATGAAGGACCGGTTACTGGTAAATCTGGCTACTATGTCAGTACAAATGCAGGAACAATGTAATAAAGGATGAAAAAAATGTCACTCAAATCGAGTTCTATGGCAGAGCAACATGCAATGTTCCAGTGATACAATCTTCCAGCTTTGCTTCTGCTTTGTCATTCTACACTGTATTTGTAAATTCCCACTTGCAGAATTTATAGCCCATTCTTCTGTGTGGTATGTTTGGGGCAGCACTGAGTATACTTAAGGCCAAATTTTGCAATCAAATGTGGAATATTATGCATAGCAGTTTTGAAAATGTTGGTTATCCCTAATTCTAATCACCACAAATCTATCAATGAGCAGCTTCATCAGCACAAGGGGTGTGCAGATATATTACACAATGGTATATACTACTACTTTGTTTTATTCATTCTTATGAGGGTGCTCCGGTTTCCTCCCACACTCCAAAAACATACTATTAGGTTAATTGGCTGCTATTAAAATTGACCTTAGTCTCTCTCTCTCTCTCTGTGTGGGTATGTTAGGGAATTTAGACTGTAAGCCTCAATGGGGCAGGGACTGATGTGAATGAGTTATCTGTACAGCGCTGCGGAGTTAGTGGCGCTATATAAATAAATGATGATTGGCTGTACAGCCAACCTTGGTACATCTCTCTGCCCCACATTGTCACTACTCTGGTCCTGACTTCTAACCGGGCCGGACTCTGGACGTAGCAGGCTCCATATTTAGTCTGCTCAGGGTTTGAACCCATTGACCTTAATTACCAATGGTGCGGTCTTTATAGTGACAAATATATCAGTATTCTGATATTTAATATTGTTGTGTTCACACAGATCATGGAAACATAGAATGGGTGGATCTTTGACCTCCCACAGGGATGTACTGCTAGGTTGCATCCAACAACATTTTTCTCAAGGATTTTGGCCTCATATAGGAATGTGAAAAATGATGTCTGAATAATTTTAAATATGCTGCTTTGGTAAAAGTGCAATACACATTGTAGACAAAATAGAGCTGCACATTTACATTTATTCTTATAACCAGTTTTCAGGTTTTAAAAAGCATTGTCTGAAAGAAGAGTGCAGATGTGTGAACAAGTTCAGGTGCACAAATATCCTGATATCACAAACACCTGCATCTATGTGTGTGTGTGCGCACAGGAAGTTTTGTTTCACCTATAAGGTTGTGACTTCTGTATACTGACAGCAGGACTGACACAGGATTGTATGGAGTATAAAACCTCTATGAAGAAATGCACAGAAACTTGATAACATAGCAGAATGTGGATGGGACATGTGGTCACAGTAGCAGGTTAGATTGCATTTTAAGAAGTATCCCGAATCCTATGGTTTTTACCATTGAAACTCAGTTTTGCAAACACAACCTTGATAACATAAATTTGGGATAAGTCAATAGTACAATGACCTTGGGAGATCTTTATAGTATTTATTGAAAGAGACCTAGAGTATGCTGCTCGATGTGTCTTCAGTGTACATTTAATACAGCTGTACACAATGCAGGACATTCCGTAACCTCCAGATTATCAGCACACGTTGGAGGTCTCTTGTTACCTCCTGTCCTCACCTCTAACTTCTAGTTCTCAGATCGTCTCGGATACTGGGTCCTATATTGAATTAGTAATTATGCCATCACAGAGATTTGTTTTGGAGATCGGATAAAAAAAACAACTAATTATTAATTTATTTAATAATTCTCCAGAACAGAACAGAGTACACGGTGCAGAAAAATTTGTCTTTTACCAAATATTTCTACTTTTCTAAAAATTGAAAAAAAAAAGTGTGACAAATAATACAACAAACAGCAGCAAACTTCATGTGTTAAGAATTGTTTATGACACTTCTGAGAATATTGCTAATTAGTTGAAAGTAATTTTTCTTCTATTCTGGATTTTGTCATATATTAAGATTATAGGCTATGCTAGATTCCTTAATGAAGAGGCAACATAAATTGATAAATTTTTCACATCTTTCTATACACAACGACCGATCAGTTAACAGCATCCATAGAAATGAAGCACATTCCTCACATATCCCCCCCTCCCCCCCAGACTGTCCTATTCATGCTCTGTAATGGTTCCTCTGGAGTGTGGGGACTGCATGCTTTTAGAAGAGCCTACTTGCTTTGATTGAAATGTCTCTTGTTGACAAGCCCAGTATCTGCCATTAGCATTTCACTGCCGTGAAAATGTACTGAAATTGTAAGTCGTTGTGGTGGATACTTCTGTATATCTCAGTGGGATGTTCAATACTGCACAATCTCCTGCTGGTACTGGCTCTTAGGAAACATACAACATAGCCACCTGTGATTTGAGTAAGTGCCGATATGAAATGTGTATGTGATGTAACTCTGTAGATGTGTTTTTTTGTACAGTTGATTAAGTAATCAAATAGCAAATCAAAATCAAACTTTAAAAATGTGCCAATTTGGAACTGACAGCCACTTATATCCATGCTAACCTGGAAAAAAACCTGCAAAGAACGCTGCACTGAGGAGATCTATTTTAAGGACATCTACTGGCCAGAATTGGTAAAGCAGCAGCTCAACTCTTCATTATACGAGTTCAAAATGTTTTCCTGGTCTTGTGGAAGGATTTTGAATACCAAAATACACCCCCAGTTCACCCTAAAAATATTTGAATCATATTCTTATGATTTATGGTACAAAGGACCATCTGATATAGTATTTATTAAAAATGATTTAAAAAACTATTACTGGAAAAAGGGAAGAGATGAACGAGAGGACTGGAGGTTATTATAAAATCTTTAATAATCATATAAAAGACAGTATCCACTTAAGATATAATGTCTGAAGTGTTGCCTTATCTAAATGAGTGATCATAGAAGTGGCCAGTCTCTTAAGGAAGCATGTACAGTATATGAAATGAGTTTGGAACTGCTGGCAACCATTCTTGGAACACAGTTGCACGCAATCCTCACTTCCCGTTCTGGGTACTACATGAGAGAGGAACACACCGCTTGCAGCAGAGATTGGCCTCTCCTATAATCGCCAACCCCAGCCACTCTGTCTCAAGTAATAAAACTTCTGGAATTCCATGTCTAAACCTACCATACACCCAACCAATGGCTCGGATACCATACTTCCCCAGCATCAAAGCCTAAAATTCTAATAGAAATGGATCTATGCAGTTTTTGGCTAGGGGTAAGTGGATTTTGGTTATTGACATTCTTGTATGTATAAAGCCCAATACCCACTGGCAATGACCCCATAGCCACAATTGAATGTGTTTGCATTGTCATGTTTTTTTTTCGATGCTGCATGCCATATTTACTTTTATTCACCACAAGGCAATGCATTGGGATCAATGGAGTATCCTTTAGTGAAACCACCATATGTCAAAAGTGATCACATTTGACATGCAGTGTGACTGATTAACACAACACCAGTGGGTAAGGGTGCTAAACGCATAAAAAAAAACCACACCCATACCTTTCATATTCAAAAACAAGCCAATATTTCCATTGCATATATGGGCCCTTTGGGCTTAAGTAAAATATTGCCTCGTATGACACCATTACTGTGCCACCTTCGACTTTTTACATTCCCATAGAAACTAGGAGGATGAAAGGTACCTTAGAAAAAAAAAATGGTGTAAAGTCTATTCTGCAACTTACTGTAAATTATGAAGTAGTATGTTCAGGTTATGTATTAACCTTGCCTGTGTACATGTACAAAATATGCATTCCACTAAGCTAGTGGTGTAGTCAGAATCAATCAGGGACATTTATGAAAATATGAAAATAAGTATAAAGGTAGTGTTAACATTTGCCACCAATTAAATGTTTGCTTTTATTTTTGCACAGCATAAGAAATATGTCAGAATCTGATTGGTGGCTATGGACAACACCAACTTCTTATTACTTATAAATTTTCATCAAGTCCCCCCTTCCCCACACACACAGTGTACACATTTTTAAACCACAGGTAATCAATGTAATGTGCGCTAACAACAACAAACCATGCTCTCAATGATATAAAAGCATTAGAGTTTCTTGTTGATGAACTTGGTGAAATGTAATTGTAATTGCTCACCATGATACAATAATAATTGGCCTTAAGATATAGGCAAAATAGAAGCCTTGCCTAACATGATAAAGAAAAGTCTGCACTGTCCAGTGCATGGACTGATCCTGAGGGTCAAACTGTTCAACTCCAACCCTTTGTAGGAAAATGCTACTTTACATCAACAAAGGCACAAAACCAGGCAAGGATCAAGAATGCACAAACAATGCTTTCAGCTTGTCCCACCAGCAATTCTGCAAGAAAGGGAACTTTCTAAGTTTTAAAGAAAGCTCTTTGTTTGTCTGAAGGGTCCGAAGATAACCACAGAAGTTTAGGTGTATTTATAGTCATTGGTTACACTGAAAGAGATAGACCCCACAAGTAGCATGCCTGGATAGTAACAAGTCTTTCTTTTTAATTTTATAGGTCAACTGGAAAGAAATATAGGGGTGGGGGCATTGTATAAAAGACAGGAAAAAAAAAAAACAATTACAACCAATACACACACGCACAAGATAGAAAAGAATTTATGCTCTATCACAGCAGTGTCTAGTATAATAAAACAACCTTTAAAAAAAAGTAGAACATCCACTTTAAATAGAAATACCATCAACATATATTTTCGTCTTCCCAATAAAAGAAAGTTAACTCTGTCACCTTCCTGTGTGGTTCTGAAATACTAATACATATGACACTTTTATATACAAGTCTTTCATTAAGACACTGCTTCTGCCTCTATACTTATTTTACTTTACAAAGCGAGATGCTATGTGCATCTAACGTTGGCTTAAACTTAAAAAAAGCAAACCAATTGTACCCCTTTATCCTGCAGGACCCGGTCTAGGACAAATGTAGAGTAATAGTATGCTACATACTAGAGTATGTTGTGGTTATAGCAAGCTGTGCATTGTGGACAGTCCCCTCTTTGGCTGTGAAACACATGCTTGGTCTCCCACACAAACAATACCAGTGGATGGCATAATGTCCCGGAGGGTTTTATTTCTCTAATGGACATTATAGCATATCACTGACAATGTGACATTGACTGGTCTACCAGTCTGTTACAGTAAATTCTAATCTTTAGACAAATATATATATATATAAATATATATATATATATATATATATATATATATATATATATATATATATATATATATATATATATATATATATATATATACATACACACACTATATATATTATATCTATCTAACATTCCAAGAGAGGACGCACTCCAATCACTTAATTTAAACCGTGCACAGTCCATAAAATTATATCTATGGATGTTCAGTGTATATGAACAGGCCAGCACTATATGTATATGTATGTGTGTTTATATATATATATATATATATATATATATATATATATATATATATATATATATATATATATTTAATTACCATGTCCATAGCGCAACAGAATGATAAAACTCCACTACATTTTCTGCCTACCTCCTGCTTACCACATAAGCACCTTCTAGCGCAACAATCAAGAATACCACTCCAAGTGCAAGTTGTTAAGATTAAGACCAGTCGGACTGTGCTTTATTATATTCCTCTCATACTACAAAGATACATAGAAAAGAACAGCCTATTGTGTTGAAGCTCTTGCCTGCAAAAAGGGACATTGGCCATCCAGGCAAAAGTGGAAGAATAAGAGCACTAATCGCTGATACAGCAGACAAATACGATTACGAGCTCGGAGCCCTGAGTCAGAAAGTCTCATAGACTTTAAGATGTTAATCCTCAGTATAATCCTTCCTTTGGCGTGTAGGAATAGTGCAGCCACAAGAGTTGTTTTGTTATTTATATTGGCGTTTAATAAAACTCAGGCAGTGGTGAATGGACTGCCCACTCACCAATGGTAATTAATTCCCCATTTCAGTGACCCAATTGTGCTGAGATGGAGCAATGAGCCAGTGGCAGTGCTCCAATCCCCCTTTGTGCTGTTACACTGCTCTCGTGCTCCAACAGCTATGGAAACGCAATCTTTTCATGTCTTTCAGGGAGTTTTCCTTGGGCATCTTCTAAACTTCAAGGATGCCATTCTTTTCACAGCGTCAGTGAAAAGCTGTGCTAGCTTGGCCACCTCTGTTGAATTTAATGATTTGGCTGAAAGCCTTTTGGGGTTTGAGCTAGGGATATAAAGGGAGGGAGGTGGTTTTATAAGCAGCTATCCAACCTAGGCTGCTCCGTCTTACAAATAAAAACACATCATTTAAATACATATCTGCAAAGCACTGTACATTCCACTATTAGGTTTTATGTAACAGCTCTTGTGAGGGCAAAGCTCAAAACCAGTCAGGCAGCTGATAAACATGGCAGTCACAGATTAATAGCATTTGCAGTTTTCTTACACTGCTGTTTACAAGTAAAGGCTCTGAGTTCATGTCTTGCTATGCAGAAAAAAAATGGATGGGAATTACCATGTTTTTGGATGCCATTTTGCTACCCGACACTAAGCAACTTATTCCCTTAAAATAAATACCAGGATTTATTACATTACACCGTGTTGCTGCATAGAAGAGGGTTTTACTTTTTCTAATGAGTGCTCCGTCATGTCTAAAGGATTTAACCATTTGTCTTTAAACCAAGGATCACTTTGTGTCTGTAAAAGTGTACCATACAATGCTTTTATATATGTACACTTCAATAAATTTTGCCTGTTTACTTGCCAGAATTTTTTTTTATGTTACGTTACATGTAACAGGCCTTGAGATTGTTTGCAGTACTCATAGTATTATACATACAGTATCACAGCTTTAGAAACTCTGGTATAGAAGAGAACTGAAGAACCATAAATAAACACTATATATAATTTTACCTCAATTAAATATGACAGGTGGCCTTTAAAACTAGTTCATATAGATCTTGATACAGACTATCAATGTAGATTATGTATTTGGAGGCAGCCCTTAAAAAAAACATAAAAAATTATAAAATAGCATTTGGAAACAGACTTTGCAATGGCAAAACAAGACGAAGATACTCTGTATCTCTACACGCTCCCGCAGAAAGCATACTGAATCAAACTAGCAGAATACAGAGTGAACCATATGGCCATGGAAGCTCGTACTGCCTACATTTTCCCGCAGACAAAGAGGGGATTGAGAGTTGAAGGGAAGGAGAAAAAAAAACAACTTTCCGGCTGATGAAGCTGTTGTCTGGATGCAATGATCCCACATCTCAAGGCTTTATCCCAGACTCCGACTGAGACGTGATATGTCATATGATTAGCATCTTTCATATTTACAAGGGTAATAGAAGCTGCTAGGCTTTAGAAAGAGGCGAGAGAAAGAAGGGGCATATGCTAAAATGGATTTAGCATTTGAAAGAGAGTAAAGGGATTGGATAAATACACTTAAACGAGGATTTAGTTTTACTCCTGTTGAGCTCTAATGGATTGTTGATTGAGATTTTAAGGAACTATCTTGAGATGTCAGCAGTAATTTAAATGAGATAAATTCAATGCCCCCAAGATTTGGCTTTTATTAATTTTTAAGCTCCTTGCTTTAATATAATTGAACAATGTTAATAAATTCATAGAAATTTGCATATATAAATTAGCTAGAAATAAAACACAGACATGTGATTGATCTATATATTATTACTTTTTCATCTACTAAAAAAACTAAATTCATTGGTATTCAATTAAATTACTCTGGCCATTCTAGGTATTCATTTCACATTTATTAACACTGGTTGTCTAGAATGTTGTAAAACTGTAATTATGAGCCCAATAACCGGCTCCATGTAGTTACACAGGCCATCACTTTCACTGAGTACAACATAAAAAAAACAAAACTCTGCAGACTTTAATTAACATAATAAATACTATAGCGCCACCTAGTGTAAATTATACAATTAATTTATTAGAACATTTTTTTTGATGTTGCATATATATACATATAAAAATACTTACAATTAGGAGAATAACATTTAAATAGATCTATGTAATTACTTTGCAGGAAAGCGTATTACAATCACTGGATTTACAAAAGATCGGTGGATTTCCTGTTTACAAAGGTGACATGGGAGAATGTAAATATTACATTACAGGTAACTTGTCTACAAGCAAAACACATGGAAACAGCACTCTAAACAATTATAGAAATAAGATGTTCATTTAAGATTTTAGAGCTTAAACACCTGGCAAGTTTGCTGGTATTCAAGTGTCATTTTGTATAAAGATGTTCTGACAATAGAAAGGAACAATGTTGGGAGTATTCTCACTCTCACATTAGTCTTGGATTGTATAAATGAAATCGAAGATAATTCTTCTTCTGTGTTTCATTTAGGTCTGTAAGAGAGGTTTAATGGAAAAATGTCATCTGTGTGAATATAGAGTTAAGCCAAGCTGAAGCATTAGATTATTTTGTAACTGAACAATTAACAGTAATATCATCATTTGGGTGGAAATAAAATAAACAAGACAACAAAGTTGCCTATACACGGGCAGAGGAGATAATGGCTATAACGGATGTTGATCAGGATCGGTGGTCTCTTTTGGGATCATATATGCTGTGATTTTGCACAAAACAACCAAATTGTCCGGCAGAATCACATCTATGGACTCTTCATTGTATATACAGCATCATTATTCCAGGGGCCCTCTAGAGGAAAAGTAATAAACAAGAAATACTAAAAGTCTTGGGTGGAAAACTTTGTTCTGTACATAAAGCCACCATATTACGCAGTGATGTAGGGAGAATATTTACCAATTCACAACAGTCCCTGCCCCATTTTATAGTTTAAAAGAGTCCGGTGACAGAGGTGGGCATGAGGGAATCCAGTGGTGGAAGACAAAGAAGGTGAAGATCTGCCATGTGCTCCAAGTGACAGCTGCGGCTGACTTTTACACTTGTAAAAAATAATAAAAATAAGGGCAGAGCTGTGCTCTCACAGGAAACATAACTGAGGAAGGAGCAGGAGAACAGAAGGGTTATATGGAGGACTCATAGGTTTGTTTTACCGTACCCTGTGCCTCCTATTGTGAAAAAAAAATCTACCGACGGCTGCTGAAGGAGAAAGTTGTAATGCACAAGTAACATATAAAATGTCACACAAACCCACTTATATTCAAATAAAAGATACATTGAAAATGTGTACTATTAGTAGCCCCCTGCGGACCAGGGCTTAGAAACACAGTGATATTTAGCAAAGCCACCACCATTACACCTATATTATATCATCATCAGCTATTTATCAAGCGCAACTAATTCCGCAGCACTGTACAGAGAACTCACTCACATCAGTCCCTGCCCCATAGGAGCTTACAGTCTAAATTCCCTAACATACACACCCAGACAGCATGAGACTACGGTCAATTTAATAGCAGCCACTTAACCTACCAGTATGTTTTGTTTTGGAGTGTGAGAGAAAACCAGAGCACACGGAGGAAACCCACGCAAACACGGGGAGAACATACAAACGCCATACAGACAAGGCCATTGTTGGAGTCAATCTCATGTCCCCAGCGCTGTGAGACAGAAGTACTGACTACTGAGCCACCGTGCTGCCTACATTATTTCATGCAATGCTCATAGCTTTCATAGCATGTTTTTTTTTTTAAATTGTTGTTTAACAAAATAACCATCTCCTCTGTATGCAGATATTCCATTATATCCAACTGCTATAATTAACGGTTACTTGATAAAGTGACCTTCATTTTTCATAAATAAAGTAAACAACTTCGCTTATTTTCTCAACATTGCAAAAACATTATTACATTTACCTTTCCAACTTTGGCTTTAAGGAGGTTCTTTTGTATACTTGAGGCTTCCTCTTCTTTCTTTTCTTGGTACAGCTTAAGTATAGAGTTTAGCTTTTCATCACACTGACTTACATGTTTTAATCCATTCTTTTGCCCTGGAAACCAAAAAGATAAAATTTTGTCATATTTATTTGCAGCAAATATAAATGTAATAAAAAACATGAATACTGTTTATCAAAAGCTAATTGTAGATAAGCCACAGCAAAGGGAGCATAGATAGTGCTTAAAGGATAACCACCTTTTAGAAAGTTAATACTTTATGTGTAGAAACCTCAACCTGATTCAACCTGATTTATTTAGCTTAGCAAATACAGATACCATTATGGTTACTGAAATAGTTGGCTCTCTGAACACTTGGGTACACTTACTGGGGTCAAATATTTAGGCATGGGTCAACTGGTCTCCAATCACTTGAATTGCTAGCACTGTGTGGGGCATATTCAATTGGCCACGTTACTGTCAATAGTAACGCAGCTTGCGCACTCTTACCGTTATTACGGTAATAGTGCGCATAATTACCGTTATTACGGTAATAGTGCGCATAATTACCGTTATTACGGTACCTTTTTACGCCGGCTTTCTGCTCGCAGCTCAGGAAAATCCGGGTTAGAGTTACTGTAATAACGGTAATACATTTAACACTGCGTTACTTTTGCGAATAACGTGGCTAATTGAATATGCCCCTAAGTGCTTGCTGCATTCAGGTAATATTGAGGGAGTGAAGTGGTACCTAAAGAATAGGGGTTGTCCATAGACAGAGTGCCATTAAATGGCCCTCATGGCACAATTGCTAATAGAGAAGACTGATTAACTAATTTTACAGTGTACATTTACTATTATTCTGTATTGTTCAGCAATTAGTTTTGAAAGCAGAGTGTGATATAATCTGCTTGCTCCCAAATAAATAAGAAATCATCAGCAGTGGGCTGCCCAGAAACAGATGAGCTTCTCTGGGCCTGTGCTGCTATTAGCTGACCATGTTACACCAGCAGGACTGGACCCTTCACAATGAGGGAGGAGTTTGGGGGAAGTACTGTATATTAAGGCAGTCATATGTATTGTTTTAAGCATATCACTTGGTGTATTATTAACCTTAGTACTTCATTTTTCCAGTATGCTTTACAGCCAAATGAATATGTTTGTTTGTTATGAACAGTAACCTGACAATACCTGTAGATCACCTGTTGGATGGTGTAAACTCTATGTTCATCAAATGGATAGCAACACGTTCTTCTTTATATTAAAACTTAGAACTATATTTACAAATGTATTTGTTTGACTATGTTTCTCAACGTACTTTCACAGTGATGAATCACCTGCTCCCATAGCTTGTTCTTTCTCAAGCAGGAGAGACTGCCGACAATCAATAAATGTCTCTTCCCCCTGGTCAGTGCAACATTCATCCTCTTTTCTGAGTCTATGAATCCGACCTGCCTTGTTCTGACACAGGATAGGATAATGATTTCCTTTTCAGCTCCCTGGAAAGCATCCACAGTGGAAACCTGGACTGCTCTCACCTCCACTGAGTCACACTGAGCAGCACAGCTAAGCATACAGGAAATCTGCATACAGAGGAGATGATTATTTTGTTAAAATAAAATAAGAAATAATGTTGGCAGTGGTGGTACTCGCTATTGCGATGCTTGTAAGACCAACAACGAGGATACAAACAAAACAATTCCGATTACAATAACATGGACATGGTTTAAAAGCAGACCTACATTAACATAGACAGAGGACATTTCCGAAGACACTGTAATGCTGACTGGTATATATTTGCGAATATATTGAAAGGCGGCACTAAACTGACGTCACCAATGAGAGTGAGATTGAGATTTCAGAATTTAAAGCGGCAATGTGAGGACCGACAACTGGACAATTTAATCTAAGGGTTAGGGTTAGGCACCGGATCCTACCATTGCCGCTTTAAATTCCGAAATTTCAATGTCACTCTCTTTAGTGACGTCAAATTTAAGTGCTGCCTTTCAGTATGTTCGCAATTTATACCAGCCAGCATTACTGTGTCTTCAGAAATGTCCTCTGTCTATGTTAATGTAAGTCTGCTTTTAAACCATGTCTATGTTATTGTAATTTTTTGGTTTATATCCTCGTTGTCAATCTTCAAAGCATTGGAATAACGTACCCCACCCGTTGACAGCAGGGTGTCTCAGTGGCTAGCACATTTGTCTCAGAGCTGGGGTTATGAGTTTGACTCCGACCACGGTCTTATCTGTATAGAGTTTGTATGATCTCCCCATGTTTGCATGGGTTTCCTCCGGGTGCTCCGGTTTCCTCCCACACTCCAAAAACATACTGGTAGGTTAATAAGCTGCTGAAGAAATTAACACTAGTCTGTGTGTGTGTGTTGGTCAATTTATACTGTAATCTTCAATTGGGCCGGGACTGATTGAGAAATATTCTCTGTACAGCGCTGCAGAATTGCTGTTGCTACATAAAATGGTGAGGATGATGATGATAATGTTATCATTACATATGTAAAACGGAAATAACAAAAATTGATTACAAACTTCTCATTTTTTTGTAACAGGGCACTACAATACTACTAAACAAAAAAATCTTATCGTAAGATGGCCAAAGTACATATTATCTACGCTGTCATAATTGTGATTTCCAAAGAGACATACAACTACATGAGTAGCTTTCGGGATAAAGTGGATCTGTACATCATTTTTTAATTAGTTTTTCCTTTGTGCCCCCACTTTCTAACTGTACAATGCCCTTATCTATCTTGTAACCCTGGCTGCAGCACTGCTCTGCATTGTTCTGAGCACCGGATGTAATGTAAGCTGCTATGCTTACACCCTTTATGTTTATGATTAATTGTAAAGCGCTACAAAGTGTGAGATGTATAGGCGGGAGTAGGGTATGCTCTAATAAAGAGATGGGTTTCACAAGTGTTTACACATTTGAAGGCTGTGAGAGAATCTGATCTGGCATTGTAGGGAACCTCCATTATTGAGTAGAGGCATGGGGGAAGTCTTGTAGGTGGGAGTGAGAGGTGGTTACCAGAGGAGAGGCAAGACACAGTTACGAGGCAGACCTAAAAAAGCGTGAGGGAAAGTATTTTGAGATTTATGAAGGGTTGGTGTTGTTGAGGGCTTTGTTGATTAGAGTGAATAATTTGAATGGGATTCTGGAGGACATAGGGGACCAATGTAGGCAATTGCAGAGTGGTGCAACGAGAGATAAAGTCTTGCTGTGGCATGGAGGATGGATTGAAGTGGGGTAGATTATTGAGGGAAATGCCAGATACGAAGGGTTTGCAGTAGTAAAGGAGATGATGAAAGAATGGATAACAGTTTTAGTTACATCTTGGGTAAAAAAAAGGGTGTATTCTAAGCAATATGTCGAAGGTGGAGGTGACGGAACTGATAGAGAGACTGAATGTGAGGAATAAAGCAGAGGGTGGAGTCAAGTGTGACACCAACGTGGAGAGATGTGAGACTTAGGAAATTGTAATGTTACTGACTGTGAGGGAGATTTGAGGTGAGGTGGTCACTATGGAAGGAGGTATGATGATAAATTCTGTTTTGGATTTGTTAAGCTTTGGGTAGGTTTGAGACATCCACATGGAGATGGCAGAGAGGCAGTTGGTAATATAAGATAGTATAGGGAAGGGGGGATACATTTGGTAGAGATGGTAGTAGAGGTCAAATTATGAATTCGTTCAAATAGAAGAAGTGTACAATGCAGAGGAGTGAAAACAGATCCTTTTGGGAAAAACAGGATTTATACTTACGATAAATCTCTTTCTCTGATTCCATCTGGGGGACCATGGGGTTGAGTAGGGAAGGGAGGAGTCTGGCACCTAAACAGTTAACTTTTTTCCTGCTGACAGCATATCCCCCCCACCAATTCCCCACATACCTCAGTTTGATTACGAGAGGCCAATCAACCAAGATATACCACTCAACAGACGGGGGAGCGGAGAGAAAACAAAAACAACGAAAAAGGGAGGGACCGCAGTGTCCCCCAGATGGAATCAGAGAAAGAGATTTATCGTAAGTGTAAATCCTGTTTTCTCTTTCATCCATCTGGGGGACACTGCTTAACCATGGGGACTTACTAAAGCAATCCCTCTAAAGGGTGGGACCGCTCTGATCTCCTTGCACGCAGAACACTACGGCCAAAGGAGGCGTCCCCAGACGCAAATATATTAAATTGGTAGAATTTCGTAAAGGTATGGACTGAGGACCAGGTGGCTGCCCTGCACAGCTGGTCCACCGTGGCTCCATTCCGTGGCGCCCAAGACGCACCAACCGAACGGGTAGAATGGGCAACAATACGCTTCGGCACAGGGAGATTAATACGGATATAAGCCTCCCTGATAGTCGGGGTAAGCCATCTGGCAATAGTTTACTTAGACGCTGGCCATCCCCGCTTAGAAAAGTCAAATAATACAAATAGAGAATCTGTCTTACGTATCTTTGCAGATCTCTTAACATATATACGTAATGCCCTCACTACGTCCAAACATTTATTTGTTTTCGTTCCAGGAGTCTGAGGCTCCTCTCTGAACACTGGAACAACTATTTCCTGATTAATATGGAAACCTGAGACCACCTTAGGGAGAAACGACGGAATAGTCCTTAAAACTGCTCTGTCCTCATGAAAAAACAGATAAGGTTCTTTGCAGGATAAAGCTCCCAGCTCGGAGATCCTTCTCGCCGAGGCAATAGCAAGCAGGAAGACTGTCTTCCAGGTCAAGAACCATCTGCTAAGGACCAGATTAAGATCCCAAGGTTCCGCAGGATGTACGTAGGGCGGCTGGATGTGAAGCACTCCCTGTAGGAAAGTCTTAACATCCGGAAGCTCCGCCAGCAGTCTGTGGAAATACACTGACAAAGCTGATACCTGAACCTTTAAGGTTCCTAGTTTAAGCCCCGCCTCTAAACCACACTGTAAGAAGGCGAAAAATCTAGCCAGACCAAAGGTTTTAGAATTGTAAGACTTCTTCTTACACCACTTTATATATACACATGCCAGATGCGGTGGTATATCCTGGCCGAAACTGGCTTCCTGGCATTCAGGAGAGTGCCTACTACACCCCTCGAGAACCCTCTCGCTCTCCACAGACTGGATTCAAAAGCCCTGCCATTAAATTCAGCCTGTTCCGATTTTGATGCAAGAACGGTCCCAGGGTCAGCAGATCGCTTCGTAGCCTTACTGGAGCTACCAGAAAGACTGGTCAATCCCCTTGTCTGACCCTCCAAAGGACCCTGGGGGGGGACAGGTAAGCTAACCTGAAGTCCCAAGGCATTGTTAGGACGTCCACTGCAACTGCCAGTGGATCCCTTGTTCTTGCGCAGAACTCTGGGACTTTCCTGTTGGCTCTTGACGCTCTCTGTAGCACCTACAAGATGGCCATGAGCTCCAGCACCTTTATGGAAAGACCCCACTGTCTTTCTGACCACAGGCCCTGTATGCTTAGGTGAAGGACCACTATCCCCCAACCACTCGGACTGGCGTCTGTGGATACCAGGACCCAGGCCCACGGTGCGAAGGATCTGCCTTTTGTTCGGTTGTCCTCCAACAACCACCAGCTGAGGACTTACTTTCTCGTCTCCAAAGACAACCTCCTCCACTGGTACTTCAAACAAAGGAAGGCCCCTGACCGCTTCCTCCGAATGTCCCACTAAAGACATCTGGAGTGGATCCTTCCGTAGGGTAGAGTCTCGAAAGATGTCACAAGGTAGCCGCCCATTCGGGAGGTTCTACCGTCAGAATGGAGCGGTCTTTAGGCTGTAGTTTTACAGGAGCCACAGTGCAAGTAGCACAGAGCCCCCCCTGATTCAGCCATTCACTTGTTAATTTAACATTACATTTTGAACAGACAATATGTTATGTTACAAACAGAGCCTCTCACCGCTATCAACAAAAGAAAACTCTGAAAAGAAAATAAAAAGCCTATTTAACAGTGAACAGTGTTCACTGTGGAGCTCTTCTGATGTGCAGCCCTTTTCCTAGGGCACCTACTTCAAACTGAGGTATGTGGAGAATTGGTGGGGGGGATATGCTGTCAGCAGGAAAAAAGTTAACTGTTTAGGTGCCAGACTCCTCCCCTCCCTACTCAACCCCATGGTTAAGCAGTGTCCCCCAGATGGATGAAAGAGAAATAAAAGATATTTGGATTAGAGGGGAGCCTATGTCAGAGGTAGAGAGACACTAAAGGAGTGGTTTTATAGGTAAGGAAGTGAACCAAGAAAGAATTGTGTCACAAAGGTCAATGGAGTGTGTACAATGGTGTGTAGGAGAAGAGGGTGATCAACAGTGTTAAATGCAGCAGAGGTCGAGAAAATGGTTGCAAAGGTGAAGAAGTTCCTAGGTTACAGTTTCCCCTCTATTCTCTTGTCACCTATAACAATGTGCTATATGGTCGTAGTATAGAACATTCTAGTAATAATCAGCATAGATGTCAGTACAGTGTGTGGTAAGCTGGAATCTGGGAACATTGTCCAATCCAATTGTAAAGCGCTACGGAATTTGCTGGCGCTATATAAATAAATGTTGATGATGTTGATGATAATGTAAGTATAATATCTTACAGCCAGGATTCAAAGCAGTGCATAGCCGAAGTAGCTCTAGTGATGAACCATGGTTATAAGGTAACATATGGGATCTTCTGATTTTTAAATTAAGGTAGTCTAGAAATGGTGTTGGGTAAGGTAACATGCAAAAAGAAAATTATATATATATATATATATATATTTGAAGATCTTCTTTAAAAGGGATCTTCACCTTTAGACAACACTACTTTCCTACCAGATTTGTTTATTTTTCTTGCCTTGAGATATGACAACAGATTTGCTATATAGATACAGATACAGACCAAAAGCTGCAGTAAAAAAATAAACAATATCGGCCTTTTAGACTTTTTGCCATAGCTCTAGAAACAAACCTTATTCATCTGTGCTTTGTAGAGGGTAATTACTCCAATCATGGATCCCTGTATTCCGCTCACTATCAGAGACTGGATAAGCTTCACGGTAAAGCTGGCTTCCTCCACATTATGGAAACTGTTGTTTCCCTGCACCTAAATACAAGGCATGGGGGAAAATGTATTTTTGAAATCGAATAAATCTGAAAATATTTCAACATTTATTTTTCTCACAATGTACATCCCCATAAATACATTTCCACCTCTTTATAATGGTGCTTTTGCTAACTGCATCTTACAAACGTGTATTAAAATGTACAAAGCTTAATATATATATATGGCATTAATAAGAAGAATATGTATTACCAACCTGGCTACAATGCCAGTTTTAGTCTGTCTTCTAACCTACCATATAAAAATGACACGGTATCACTGAAACAATGTATACTGCAACTAGAAATACTGAGTTAGATATTTCGATATATAGGGGTCATTTAATAAAAATGTATGTTCCTGGTATTTGTACAATGTAGAGATATAATGTGACAATAAATTGAGCTCTAGTACTTATAACTTATGTATTTGGGGCAAAAAAAGACAAACAGACACAAGGTTTAGAGACAAAAATCAATCACAAAACAAAACTATATCATAAAGTAATAAACTCACATTTTCCTGTCCACATACCTGCTCTGTGCCACTGGCATTATAAAAGCATAAAGTGGGTAACCAGTCCAGAACGGGTTTCCGGTCTTCATCTGACACTCCATTTAAAAGATACCCTTCATAAAATAGTTCATTAGCTACAGCACTAATAGTAGGATGACAGCGATACTGAGTTCTTAGCATAACCACTTGATGGCCCTGGAGATCATATAAAGTCATTATTAGGAATAAAATAGAACTTTAATGCTTAAATAATTTCTTAGAAGATCATTTACATGTTGATGCTTTTATATACTTTACAAGAAATATGCAAAACAAAGCTGAAAATATAGGTGTTTTGATCTTGAAGAAAATTTCCATTCATTAAATTTACAAAAATTCATAATAATACAGGGTGTGACAGGATGGGCTTACTCTGTCACCCTGTCTTTTATCCTCACCAGTGCAACCAGTTTTAGACAGTGACAGGATGGGTTTACTCTGCCACCATGTCTTTTATCTCACTAGTTTATCTGGGTTTCCTTCCATCAGTAACTGCCAGGTACTGGTGATCATCCAGTAGTAAGAGAAGAGAAGTAATGCACTCTTACATGGACAATATAGCTTTTTTTATACAATTTGTACACACAACGTAGTAGGATGTAATCCAGCCTTTTGTCCCTTCGACTAATACAGGCTGACTCATGCAGTAGTCCAAAGGGCAGGGTGGCAGTGTCCTAAGTGGTTCCCACCCAAACAAAGAAAGGACGACTGTGGAGCCTACCAAACCAATTTGATATTGTCGAGCACTGTGGACCAAATATTTCTATGAGAAGGATAAAATTTCTATTATAACTTTGTGTATGCAGACCAAATACTAGACAAAAAAATGATGTAATATAACAGATTCTATGGGGCTTGCAGGAAACCTGTGGCCAGATGCATCTGGCCAGTGGTCTGCCAAATGGTGAGCCCTGGTATAGAGCAGGTATGTTACCTGTGGGTTGGCACATGGGGTGTTCCTAGGATTTATTTTTGGTCCTGTTTGTCAGGCATGCAGTACATTCACTTAACCACCTCTTTTTTGGGAACCAAAACAATGGCTCATTGGGTACCGCCTCAAAGCTGCACTACCACTTAGTAAAAAAGTTAACAAAATTTATTTGCTGGCTCTGGGTCCTAGGGTTTGGGGATCAGCACTGACACTTTACTAGACAACTAGTACAGCTTTAAAACAAATAAAAAAATAAAATCAAACAAACAATTAAACACACTATAAAGAGTTATGGAAGAAAGACAGAAAGTAAAATGGAAAAGAAAGGCTACAATTATCAGATAGTTAAAGCAGAAAATAAAAAGTGAAGCAAAAAAAATATATTAATATATTTCTTATGCATTAAACGTTAATAATTATACCATTAAGCAAAGCCGATTAAAGAGAGTTTGTTCCAATCCATATTCATGTGCGTACTCAGAGCCCTGGATAGTGGGAGACAGTTGCTTTGGATCCCCAACCAAGATCAGCTTTTCACACTGAAATCTGCAATTGTCAGATAGGGATTATATAGAACACAACATTTTCATCAGATTATTTAATTCATGTCTCTGAAACTTGAAGTGAATTTGAAATTAATTTATCTACGGAAAGACTCACCAATTATTTCTATTATGACATTTCAAAGCCTGTCTATCTACCATTAATGAAAGAGAATACACAAGCATATACTAAATAGATTACAACTTTTTTATGCCTCCTTTAGTGGTCACAATAGGTAATTATAGGTAAGGGCAATGTACGATAAGATGCTGTGTAAACCATGGACTCTTCCCATTGTAGCAATTGTTTTGTGATGAGTTGCCTCCTCAGTTATAATTAGACTGTGCAATGCTGAACAAGCGGCAAATATTTTGTAAAATTTCACAGACAGAACAGATCACAGAATACGATTTGTACCCTGAACAAAGATCCTGTTTGGTCATCCCAGGTACCATGGGATGCATCCTGTACATGAAACAAAACCGTTTCATTACATTTGAGAATTGAGATCCTTGTAAAAAGGGAATATAAGCAGTTCTATAATGGCTGGAATTGAATGGCAACATTAGTAACAGTAGCAGTTATAAAAAATGTCCCTTCACTATTCTACAGTATTTTGATTAAGACTAGAAGCCATGTGCAAGGCATGAGATAAACAAAAGAAATGTTTTTTGACAATAAAACAATGTTGTTATGGGGACATTACCTGGCAATTGGAAGTAAAGAGGCTGGCTCTGTCATCTGGCTGCATTCATCAAGAACCACAATTGGGAATTTCAGGTTGCTTAAACAAGCAAAGGGACAAGCTGCACACGTTGCACCAACCACACGCACCTTGGATTAAGCAAAATTATTCAGAGAAATATTGCTTCTATATTGACCATTCAAAAAGTTATTTGTAGTTTGTGGTGAATACTAAACATTTGTTTTTGTTCATTAAAATACTTGATTTTACATACTGATTATAAGAAAACAGAAGACAAAACTGAAAGATAAAGTCATGCATAATACCTGTCCCAGCAGCGTCTTATTGGTGCCCAGTTTATGCAGTTCAATACTTTTTCGAACATAAGCCTTTTCGGCAGGGGTTAGGTCTCCCTTTAAAAGTGCAAGAAGCTCCTTCAGTTGTTCACTTTCATTATCTGACCCAGCATGAAGGCTTTACAACAAAACAGAATGCTAGAGGTCATTAAAGATAATGCATGTCCACAGTGACAGAGAAGTTGTGGTTATAATTTCATATATTGTATGGATGTGCATAGGTTTAACGTGTTTATGGAGGATACTAGTGCAAGTAAATAATAATCGTACATCTACTGTCTGATAAGCCTTCACCATAGGAAAATACAAATAAAAAATAATTGATCGTTTTTATTGATCACTGTGCGTAAACCTCTAGGTCTTCCACACAAGTAGTTAGTGGTAGTATTTTATCAACAGTTATTTATATAGCACCAGCTTATTCTGTATCAATTTACAGTTTAGGATACATCTTATTGCAAAATCATTATTATCTCAGTGAATATTATAACATTCGAGAAACACGTAAAGAAATTTATAGTGTTAATGAAATTATACTTATCTTAATAAATCTGTTGGTTTCTTATTTTTGCATTGGCATTATTTGAATTTTTTTTTTCTTATAGCTAAAATTTGATTTTACAATTGAAAATTATATTATGTCTTTGGAAAGCACAGTATATAAAAGCTTTATTGGCCCGATCATGAAGCACATATGTGATAGAATGTATAATAAACAATCTAAAAATGCAGGGCTCTGTACAACAACCACATGTTGTGTATTATATCCCTCCAATGGTTTTGCATGAGGCTACAAAAAGGCACACCTATTCCATTAGAATTCAGAAATTATCCACATTTATAAAATTGGTACTGAGACTATTTAATTTAAAAATATCCCCTGACTTGTACTTTTTGTGAGAAAGGTTCATCTTAGGAAAAATGCTTGAATTGTGCTGGTTTCTTAATTTAATTTACAACCATATTTTAATGACCCAAGCAATAAATAAAAATTAGCTTACACCATTTCTGCTTAAATATTCCACTCTTTTGTTTAGTTTACTTTAATATTTTCCCATGGAGCAATGAATGGAAGTCTCCCTATAGCTGTTTAAATGAATTTGCATCTATGGCTAGTCACACTGCTGCTCATAACAACCTACCCTGCGCTGATGAGTTTAAAGCAGGCTGAAACAGATCTATTTACCCAGTCAGTGGAGCACTGACTCAACAGGTTGCCTTGGTGAAGTTCCTTATTTTTTTATGGATTATTTGAACATTTACGTCATTAAATGTCACCCAAAATAAAATCTTACATTTGTACACAACAGTCATTTTTCCCCTTTTTTGATTTTCTATTAACCTATATATATTCTAATTAAAGTACTCTATTCAATCTAAGCTTATTTTTAGTTAATGTATGAACATCACAAATGCCGACATACAGAATCCTCTTTTGTTGGATTTAATCCAGATTATAGTTAAACATAAGTATCTACTGCCAATGGCAACACTGAATACAACACAACGCAGAGACCTGCTTACCTGTGAGGTAGGATGGGCTTCGCAATTTTCCGAATACTTCCAACTCTAATAAACTGATCAAATCCTAGATCAAGTAATCTGTCCCAAAGATAATACAAAATGCCTATGTCAAACACATAGTTGTTAAACATATAAAAATGCATTTCATTTTTACGTCTTTTGCCATAATGACTTCTGTCGTCATGCATGCATAAACACTGGATATCAGATTGGCGGTGAATAGTCAAAACAATAATATAAAGCAATAGTCCAAAAAGTAGTCAATTATTTCAGAAGGTGGACCACATTTTAGAGGACCTGTACATTAATCTACTTTGCAAAATGTATAATGTAAAGTAATTACTAATAGCATAAAAAATACTTATTTAAAAGGAGTCATCTTAACAGAACCAACAGAATTTAAAATTTAAAATAAGGGTCTTGCTGTAGAGAAGGCTTTTTTTTGTTTTTACTATATATACTAGACCAGTCAGTTGTGGGCAACAGACGTCCTTGGGCCTTCAATGGCCTGGCAAGCCTTCACATGTGACCTCCAGCTCTGTGCCTTGCTGTTGGTCAGCAGTCAGCACGCCCATATCCATCCATCTCCTCCCATTCCATTAAAAGGAGCACAATTTTACACCCCCATATTTGCCACCATCATGATACGGTATGACAGTAATTTACAGAATAAATAAATTCCATAGATATAAAACAACGAGTATATTTACAAATTATTGTTATGTATAGCTATACCATACAGTTATGATTCACAGTAACAGAAATGCTCTATATCAGGGGTCAGCAACCCCAGGCACTTCTGTGTGGCACGACAGAGCTCCGCTGCTGCTTCACTAAAGCAGCCAAATATGACTGAAACTGGGCTGCTGCGCATGCACAGAAGATCCATTTCGGCAATTTTCATTTAATTGTCCTAAGTTTAAAGATGAAGCATTTTTCTCTCCACATACCCACTTTACTAAAAGCACCACTGCATACCATGTGTGCTAAAAGCATCTATTAAAGGTAACCTGGGTTTAGTTACCTTAAAAAATGTAGACTATATGTGACAGGTGTCAGAAAATAAGGCAAGCATTGGTTGGTTAACTTTAATTTAAAAAAATATGCTTACAGTGTTTAGTGGTATTTTAGACTCCTTTAGCATTGTACAGAAATGTAATATGCAGTGGAATTATAGAGATTTCTACTTCAGAGACTGATTATTTAAATTAAGATTTGTAAAATGAAAAGTTGGATTCGAAAGAATACTACATTTTAGAAAATTAATTTGTAGAAAAACGTTTTACCCATTTTCGGATTTTTTAGTGAAGCAGCTTCCAGACGTGCCTGCCGACTGCTGCGGTCTCTACTATGTAGTATATTACAAATTATGGGCACAACTATTTGGCACAATATGAACTGGGGGCACTACTCTGCGGCATAATATGAACTGGGGGCACTCCTCTGCGGCATAATATGAACTGGGGGCACTACTCTGTGGCATAATATGAACTGGGGGCACTACTCTGCGGCATAATATGAACTGGGAGTACTACTCTGTGGCATAATATGAACTGGGGGCACTACTCTGTGGCATAATATGAACGGGGGGCACTACTCTGTGGCATAATATGAACGGGGGGCACTACTCTGCGGCATAATATGAACTGGGAGCACTACTCTGTGGCATAATATGAACTGGGGGCACTACTCTGTGGCATAATATGAACGGGGGGCACTACTCTGTGGCATAATATGAACGGGGGGCACTACTCTGTGGCATAATATGAACTGGGAGCACTACTCTGAGGCATAATATGAACTGGGAGCACTACTCTGTGGCATAATATGAACTGGGAGCACTACTCTGTGGCATAATATGAACTGGGGGCACTACTCTGTGGCATAATATGAACGGGGGGCACTACACCGTGGCATAATGTGAACGTTATGTGCTGGTCCTATTACTATTAATATCATCTTGATATTAGTATCATATATATTAGACAAGTTAACCCGTGCATGATACTCATGCATTCTAGTCAAATCAAGCTACTTAAGGTGTTAAAAAGGTTCTTGTCATGCATTTGGGCCATAGCCCAGGCCTCAACCACCAACCACTCCCCACTGTCACCCCCGGCAACCACCAACCACTCCCAACTGTCACTTCTCCTTCAAGAAATATATATATATATTTTTTTAAATCTTTATAAACACTTTTAACAATTAACAAATTAAATTAACAAATTAAAAACATCTTAGTATACCAAATTTCAGCCCTTTCTGAAATTTTTTTTCCACACACACTAAGAATTTAGTAGTTCAGTGTATAACTCCGCCCAGCAGGTGGCGCTGCAGCTTGGTTTTATTTTTTCCACACACACACAGACAAACACACGCCACTAGACATTTATATTATAGATATATATTGTCGAAGTCGTATAATTGGATGAACGAAAAGTATATTGGTTAATATTGTTTTATCGTGTGATTGCACTCAGCATGCCACGCTACACGGGGCATGGCACTATCACGCGGTAGAATACGCACACACTCGCACTACAACATTTGGTTATTTATATATTTCATATTTATTAAAGGTTCCAATCCACATTCATTTATTAGTAAAATGTATTAGATTGTATATTTATTTATATATAATACTGTAGTAAAGGTTTTTATGGTTCAGGTGTTTTAAAAGATAAAGAGTTTGGTCTCATATTAAAAGTTTATTTCACCAGCATTAACTCGGTGTGGACGGAATAGCGATCGCAAGATACAAGCAATATGAGATTAATGCTCTTAAATACTTTTATGTGGGTCAGTTTGAACTGGTCATTCAGAGTCAAATCATGGGAACAATAGGGTGGGGGATGTTTCCCTCACCCTCTGTAAGGATCAAATGAACTGACCTATAACTTGCAAGGAACTGGAATGCCATTAACCCCCGGACCAATGAAGAACTTACTAAGTGTTAGCTGGACAAGTATATACAAGCATGCTGGCTTTTGCCCTCTCTCTTTCTTTTGGAAACTGGAAATGTGACCGCATGGCTGCAGTCATTGAACCTGAATGAAACCTATAAGGAAGATGTAATGTATTCGGTCTTTTCATACTTTCCTGTTTTAATGTAACATCTTTAATAGGTATCATGTATCGGCTATATTGTACTGTATTGTACTTATTTATTGAACTGCTAAACAAATTGCTTTTGCTAAATAAATTGCTTGTGCTTCGGAAACACAATACAATCGCTTGGGCAATGCTTATTTGAAACGATAAAATGACATATATATATATATATATATATATATATATATATATATATATATATATATACACACATATACATATATATATATACATATACATATATATATATATACACACACATACATATATATACACACACATACATATATATACATACACACATACATACACATATACATACATACACACACCACACACACACACCCACCCACCCACCCAGGCTTGACTACATTTTAGCTGGCACACTGGTAGGACAACGTTGCCAAGCACTGCTCTATATAATGTGAATGCTTGACATACTCCTACTGTGACACATTCTAATGCCCTCCCTGAAGTGGTGTTTATGTTTAAAATAAAAGGCACACTTCTGCCTGGAGACATCTTCTGAATATTACTTTAGAGGTGTTATTGTATTATTGCTGTAATTTACCCAAATTAGCCAGTATTTATGGTTCCTAAAAAACCATCACCACAGGTAGGTGATGGAATGAGATAACAGATGTGTGGGAGGCATCCTTAGTGAAGCCTGCAGGCAATGTACACATATAAAATACAGACAAAGGTGATTAGCAGCGACATGTGGCAGACAACAACTTCTCTAACAAGGTTATAAATCACAGTTATTACAAAAACATAGCAGCATATGCTTCTTTCACTAGGATTTGTTTTATAGTTTCAGTAGCTTGGATGTACTATGCTTCCATTGTGTCACTCCTTAACCCTTAACACTCTGACATACCCTCTGGCATTTAAAGCTTAATGTCTTTGGTATCAATACCTCGATATAGTTATATGGGCTTAGAGACAAAAAGGTAATTAGGTTATGTGATTCACTTAGCTACAGTTTCCAAAACTTATTTTAAATGTAAATAAAATATCTTTTATGTGCACCCAAATAATCCAAGCCTCACCAATTACAACAGCAAGTCAAACACACAGCTTGTAGTACTAACCCAAAGGTATGATGGACATGGCACTCAAAAGAAAGCCACAGATAAAATATTAACTCTACCTCGATGGAAAAGTACTTACAACTTTTGCGTATATGTAAATGGTTCTATTATTTTAAAATATTTTTAATACAGAAGGTATTGAGTATTGATCTAATATGGGAAAATGGTTAAATACTCTGTGATGTTAAACTTTAAATATATGTTTTTGCTTTTAGATTGAAAGGGAATACAAGTGATTGGAGGAAATGTAGGAGTGGTATTGACCAAAATGTTTTAGGGGTTCACACAGGCAGGGGAAAGTATAGTGCAAAAAACACAATGGGGAAAAAACAAAATGAATGTGTCAGACGGGTGCTAAATAATGAGAGCATGGCCTTGTACTGGTCTGGACTAGAACATTTTAAGGGGCTAGGTACTGTGTCTTCCCCCCTGAAAGGATTGTACCATATCACTTATATATTTCATGAAAATAAGAAAAGACACATGACCACCAGTTATTCTGGTCACTTCGCTTCAATATCTTTATTACAATCAATTCCTTATAATACATGGGCTATAACAGTATAATAAGTATTGACATCATGACTCATGATTATAACACGCTAAAATAGGATTTTTTTACTCACCCTAAAATCTGTGTCTCTGAGTGCATTGGGGGACACTGTGACCATGGGGTATAGTAGGTGGATCTGGAGCTAGGGCACTCCAATAGTTAAAACTATTCAGTCTGTAGCACCTCCCCTATATTGCCCCTTCCATCTGGAGCTAAATTCAGTTTTATATCAAAGCCCAAGAGAGAAAGAAGCACTAACTAGGCATAACATCAGAAAAACTGAATTTAATACATGCAATCAAAAAGATAGAGCAAAGGGAGGGAGCACAGTGTCCTCCAATGGAAAACAGAGAAACGGATTTTACAGTGAGCAAAAAAATCAAATTTTCTGCCATTGTGGGGACGCTGTGACCACTGTGGGGACATCCCAAAGCTGCTCCTAAGGGTGGGAATGCTCTTAAACAGCTGCATGTAAGTCCTTTCCCCCAAAGCTAGCATCCTGAGATGCAAAGCCTTGCAATCTGTAAAATTTAGAAAAAGGTGTGGCCAGACGACCCCATAGCTAACTGGCACATCTATGAAGCACCGTGAGGCGGTGAATCAAGATTGGACAAAACAATAGGTCCAGTTTTGGGACCAGAAACAGGTTGGAGTAAAACCTCAAACCACTTTCTTGAGTTGGAACTGGATCTACCACCCCAGAGGCCAGAAGCTTCTGGATAGCCTGTCAGAGCACCTGACTTTTGAGACTGTAGGAAAGAACGCCTGTCTTAAAAAATGGCCTAAGAGAGACTCTGATGAGGTCTATGTCATAGACTCTTGACATCACCCCATGTATCCAAGTATCTGAGGATGAGGACAACCATTGGTCCTGAAACTGCCGAAGATGAGCCCCCACCACAGAGACAAGGTGGACTGTCTGATCATGCAGACTCTGTTCTCGTTCGTCCAAAGTAATAATAGAACCGAAAACTAGGTTGCTTCGGTATACTATTGCTAACAGGTAAAAAAAATAGCTTTTTCTAAACGTAGCAACCTGAAAAATATGCTCCAGTCAAATCAAAGAGAAGAATACTGTCAAATAGTAAAGACTCAAGAGTGCGTTTGGATTCTGTGTCTGCCAAGGATGGTAACCACAAAGAACGCCTGACTGTAATTTTTTTTAATTTTTGAAATCCATAGAAACTGCATTCAAAGTAGCCTGACATAAAAAATTAGAGGCTTCCTGAAAATGTTCAGACAATAACAGATCTACTTGAGGCCTATTCTCATGAAGACCGGGAGCCAACTGTTCTGCCCATTTTTGAATAGTGTTGTTTAACCAGGCTGTAGACAAGATTGGTTTGAATAAGCTTCCTGCTGCAATATATACGAATCTAAGGAGAAAATCAATTTTGGTGTCCGTAATGTCCCGGAGCACAGCTTCTCCCTGCGTCGGTAAAGCAGGCCTTAGACAAGTGGACAATTGGAAAACCTACTCTTGGAGAATTCTCCCATCTAATAGACTTTTTAGATGGTAAAGGGTAAAGGGATTTTAAGTTCCCTGGCATCTGGATTTTTTTTTAATCAGGTTTTTGCCAAACCTCAGAAATCATTTCAGAAAGCTGAGGAGATGGTGGAAAACAACCTTTTGCTGACATGTAAAAAGCGAAAAGTCAGAAAGGTCTGTCAACTTGGGATCCGCAAAACCATTGAACCCCCAGGACTAAATCATCCACATTCTGTGTCTTAGAAATATCCTCTACACTATAAGTGTAGCTTTCCCCCTCAAACTCTAGGAACAACATCACTTCTTCTTTCAAACAAAGATGGAAGTCAGAGAGAATAGGTAAAAAAGCCTTTTTGGCACAAGTATAATGTTGCACAGACTTTCCAATTGTCCCACTGCATTGTGATTTCAAGTGCTTTTTGTTTAAAGTGTGCAGTAAGTTCCAGTAAGGAGCTGAATCCAGGAGGGGGTTTAATCTGGTAAGTGGCTAGCAAAGGTTACTACTTTTGAGTTCACTGTAGGCTATAAGAAGTTAAGTTAGTCAAAATAAGAAGAGTGGTAGTAGGCTTGATGATCTCAGTCAATGCATATCTTGTTATATGTATGCATAGTTGGAGCAATTGTTCCAAGGTTTATACCTCTGTGAGCAATTTTTTTCTGTGGAAGCCCAGGTAACTGATCTAAAGCAGACCATTGCAACATTGAGAGAGATTGCCATCCTGGAGCAGAGTTTACAGCTCACCGTTGATGCGTTAGCTGAGCAGGGTGGAGCAGAGACAGAGAAGAATGCACAAGTAGGCAGCTGGGTAACGGTTACTAGGGGTAGCAGAGGGAGGAAGAGGCAGGCCAGTTCTGAGCAAAGCAATCCCAGCAAATTTGCCAGATTGGATGAAGATACTGTGGAAGGCAGTTTAGAATTGGTAGAGTTGGGTAAGACTGCTTCCTCTAGCAACCAGGGGAATGGTCTCTCCAGCACAGATGTGACCAAAGTTACTCAGGGACCCAGGCAGATTGTGATGGTAGGGGATTCATCTATTAGGAAGAAAGGGCAATCTGTTACCGGGACCGTGCATGCCAAACAGTGTGTTGTCTCTCGGGTGCTGGGGCTCAACATATTGCGAATTGAGTGGACAGTTTGTTGGGAGGGGCTGGGAATGACCCAGCGGTTTTGGTGCATGTTGGTACCAATGACCGATTTAAAGAAAGATGGGGTGTCCTAAAGACTGATTTCAGGGACATAGGTTGCAAACTTATGGTAAGGACATCCATGGTAGTATTTCGGAAATACTACCAGTGCCACGCGCTAGTCCAGGGAGGCAGTGGGAGATTAGGGAGGTTAATGTATGGCTAAAAGATTGGTGTAGGAAGGAAGGTTTTGGACTCTTAGAGCACTGGGCTGATTTCTCGCTCAGTTGCCATCTTTATTGTCAAGATGGATTGCACCTGAATGAGGAGGGGACTGCTGTCTGCTGTGCTAGGGGAGAGGATGGTTAGAAGGTTGAAGGCTTCAGGGGGGGAGGGGCAAGCAAGTATTTATGGGATAGACACAGTAGTAAGGAGGAATTTAACTAGAGTCAAGTGGGTGGAGAGAGGGGAAAGGGAAGCATAGCTGATAAGGAGAGGCCCTTTTTAAAGCAAAAATAAATACCTAAGGGAGGCAACAGCAGTGGCGGATCCAGGGGGGGGGGCGATCTACCAGGGGCTTGCTGCCGACAGCTGCACACTGTGCAGGTCCGTTCAGCAGTGACAGTGTGCTGCCCGGCTGCTCTGATTGTGTTTTAAACACAATCAGAGCAGCAGGACAGCACACTGCCACACGGACCTGCACATACTGTGCAGCCGCCGGCAGCCTTAGACATCAGAAAGGGGGCGGGGCCTAAATCCCCCCCCCCCCTCCTAAAATCGCCCCGGGTAGGACAAATGTCTAGATCTGCCCCTGGGCAACAGACTTAAGTGTATGCTTGAAAATGCAAGAAACCTGACAGATAAAATGGGGGAGTTAGAACTAGTAGCAATGAATGAGCAGTATGATATTATAACTTTTACGGAGATCTGGTGGGATGATACACATGACTGGGCAGTCAACTTGGAAGGCTATACTCTCTTCAGGAGGGATAGGGTAAATACAAGGGGAGGAGTATGTTTTTATATTAAGCCAGAGTTAAAACTAAGTATTCAGGAAGTTATATATGAGAATATTGGTGATAATATAGAGGCATCGTGGATGGAATATCCAGTGGATGAAAAAGTTCAGAGAAGTTGCTGATAGGTATATGCTATAAACCGCAGGATATAAGTATGATTTAAGAAGCCCAACTTCTGCAGCAAATTGAAAAGGCTACAACTAGGTCAAGTTTTAATTATGGGGGATATTAATTATCTGGACATTGATTGGAGTACTGAGACCTGCGGTACAGTTAGGGGAAATAGGTTTCTGAGCTTGCTAAAAAACCATTACATGTCCCAATTAGTAGAGGAATCAACTAGGAACCGGACTATACTGGACCTAGTAATAACAAATAATGTAGACGCAATATCAAATATTCAAGTAAGGGAACACTTGGGAAACAGTGATCATAATATGGTTTCATTTGAAATTAGTTTCCAGAAGCAACAGTATAAGGAATCAACTAGGACTTTAAACTTCATAGACTCTTTTAGCATATAAAAAATTGCCTTTCTAAAGTGCATAGACTGGGATAAAGGAAGGAAAAAATACAGAAGAAAAGTGGGCTGTCTTTAAAATGTTGTTGGAAACACACACGTATAAGTTCATTCCTATGGGAAATAAATGTAAAAGAATTAAGTCTAAACCAATGTGGCCTAAATAAAAAGGTATGAGAAAAAAATGCAAAGAAAGAAGAGTGCATTTAAATTGTTTAAGTCTGAAGGGGAGTCCTTCTGTAGGTACAATGAATGTAATAAACCATGTAAAAAACAAATTAGATTGGCTAAATTAGAAAATGAAAAACAAGTTGCAAAAGAAAGTAAGACAAATCCCAAAAAGTTTTTTTTAAGTATATAAATGGCAAAAGGATTACAAAAAAATAATATAGGACCCCTAAAAAGTACTATCTTAGTATCATTTATCAATTCACCCATCTCACTTTTTAGGGGTCCTATATTATTTTTTTGTAATCCTTTTGCCATTTATATACTTAAAAAAACTTTTTGGGATTTGTCTTACTTTCTTTTGCAACTTGTTTTTCATTTTCTAATTTAGCCAATCTAATTTGTTTTTTTTCCTTAGTATCAAACACTTTCTTTTCTTCAGTATTTACTAGAGAGGAACAAATGGTAGGAATAGTACATAAAAATGGAAATTAAATTGTACCATTAATTAATACTCTGCTTTTTCCTTAGTATCATTTATCAATTCACCCATCTCACTTTTTAGGGGTCCTATATTATTTTTTTGTAATCCTTTTGCCATTTATATACTTAAAAAAACTTTTTGGGATTTGTCTTACTTTCTTTTGCAACTTGTTTTTCATTTTCTAATTTAGCCAATCTAATTTGTTTTTTTTCCTTAGTATCAAACACTTTCTTTTCTTCAGTATTTACTAGAGAGGAACAAATGGTAGGAATAGTACATAAAAATGGAAATTAAATTGTACCATTAATTAATACTTGGTTGACAGAGGAAGAAGTCCAAAGGCGACTGAAGAATATTAAGATAAATAAAGCTCCAGGTCCAGATGGCATACACCCAAGGGTTCTTATGGAGCTACACTCAGAAATAGCTAGAGAGCTATTCTTAATTTTCATAGATTCAATCTCATCAGGCTCAGTACCAAGGGATTGCCAAATAGCAGACGTGGTGCCGTTGTTAAAAAGGGGACGAGATCACAACCAGGGAATTATAGACCTGTAAGCCTGACATCAATAGTGGGGAAACTACTGGGAAGTATATTAAAGGATAGTATTCAGGATTACTTGGTGCGCAGTAATATTATTAGTGGGAATCAGCATGGATTTGTGAGGGATAAGTCATGTCAAACTAATCTAAATAGTTTCTACGAGGAAGTTAATGGGAGCTTAGAAAAAGGGCAGCACAGTAGATGTGTTCTACTTAGATTATGCAAAGGCCTTTGATACAGTGCCACACAAGAGGTTGGTTTACAAAATAAGGGAACTTTGTCTAGGAAAACAATATTTGTACTTGGATCGAAAACTGGTTAGAGAATAGGAAACAGAGATTTGTGATAAATGGAACATTTTCTAATCAAAAGTTTTAAGTGAAGTACCTCAAGGTTCCATGCTGGGGCCACTTCTTTTTATTATATTTATTAATGACCTTGGTGATGGTTTAGAAAGTAACGTTTCCATTTTTGCAGATGACACTAAACTCTGTAAGGTAATAAAATCAGAACAAGATGTAGCTTCTCTAGAGATGGACTTAAATAAACTGGAGAATTAGGCGGCCAAATGGAATATGAGGTTTAACATAGATAAATGTAAGGTTATGCATTTAGGGATCAAAAACAAGCACGCAATCTATAAATTAAATGGGATTAATTTAGGGGACTCTATAATGGAAAAGCATTTAGGAGTGCTCGTTGACAGTAGACTAAGCAAAAGTGCTCAATGTCAAGCAGCAGCTGCAAGGGTAAATAAAGTATTGTCATGCATAAAAAGGGGCATAGATACAAGGCAAGACAGTAATTTTGCCACTATATAAATCGTTGGTAAGACCTCATCTTCAATATGGAGTACAGTTCTAGGAATCACTCTATAAAAAAAGCTAGAAAGGGTTCAGAGAAGAGCGACAAAATTGATAAAGGGTATGAAGCCATTAAGTTGTGAGGTAAGGTTAGCCAGTTTAGGCATGTTTACTTTAGAAAAGAGGTGTCTAAGAGGAGATATGATTACTATGTACAAATACATTGAGGGTCAATACAGAGAACTTTCATGGAAACTTTTTACCCCAAGGACTATACACAGGACACGCAGTCACCCCCTAAGGTTAGAGGAGAGGAAGTTTCACAACCAGCAAAGGAAGGGGTTCTCAAGATATGGAATTCACTGCCAGGGAAGGATGTGATGGCAGATTCAATAGACATGTTTAAGAAAAGGTTAGACAAATTTTTAGCGGAAAAGTGTATACAGGATACGACCGTTAATTAAAATGAAGGATAGTAGTGGATATAGGGAAAAAATAGGACTGCAATATTGGGCCAATCGTGATTTTCCAGATTGAAACAGATTGGCGTTTGCTTAATCTGGATCCATTTCAAATATAAGTGAGGGATAAATAGGTTGAACTTGATGGAATGCAGTCAATCTCATCAACTATGTTACTATGTTCCCCGACAGCGCTATGTTACTCGCCGTCTCTCCATTGCACTACTAGGCTGTTCTCTCCATGATGGAGATCTGCCTGTTGAGCCTGCCATCCCCAGACCAGTCATTCTCTTCCTAAGAAGAACCGCTCATTTTGAAAAGGGGAGGCTAGCGACGGGTGCAGCACACCACTTTCCATGCCCTCAGAGGAGAGAGGGCTACAAGACCTTGCAGAGGTTAGGGAAGCCAGAAGGCTGCACACCTCAACCCAAGACTCAGAGAGTAGGAAGTACATAGGCTATCCACTCCCTGAGAAATGTTCTCCAGGTATTTTTTTATTTTATTTTTAAAGTAAAGTTGAAAATTAATAAACAATATAATATATATATATATTTACACATATACACACATATGCATACATATATATACATACACACACATATGCATATATATATATATATATATATATATATATATATATATATATATAAAAATAAATAAAACATAGGGCAGGAGCACTAGACAAAAGATACTGTACTCCAAAGGACACTAACAAAAACAGAAAATTTGCTCCAGATGTAAGGGGCTATAGGGGCAGTGCTAAAAACTGAATAGTTTTAACTACTTGAAGTGCCCTAGCTCCAGGTCTACCTACTATATCTCATGGTCACATTTCCTCCAATAGCAGGAAAGAGAAAGTCCATTTTTTTTTTCCACAATATTGAAGTGGCTGTTGTGTAAACCTGTTGATTAGGTTATCTAATAAATATAAGCCTAGCGGCGTGTGTTAGTCTGTGTGTGAAAAAAAACCAAAACAAGCTGCAGCGCCACCTGCTGGGCGGAGTTATACACTGACCTACTAAATTCTTAGTGTGTGTGGAAAAAAAAATTCAGAAAGGGCTGAAATTTGGTATACTAAGATGTTTTTAATTTGTTAATTTAATTTGTTAATTGTTAAAAGTGTTTATAAAGATTTAAAAAAAATATATATATATATTTCTTGAAGGAGAAGTGACAGTTGGGAGTGGTTGGTGGTTGCCGGGGGTGACAGTGGGGAGTGGTTGGTGGTTGAGGCCTGGGCTATGGCCCAAATGCATGACAAGAACCTTTTTAACACCTTTAGTAGCTTGATTTGACTAGAACGCATGAGTATCATGCACGGGTTAACTTGTCTAATATATAAAAGTAAATGCCTAGCGGCGTGTGTTAGTGTGTGTGGAAAAAACTATTTTCTCAGAAAGGGCTCATCCAATTGACCTGAAATTTGGTATACTGACATTATTTGACAAATAAATTAGAATAGTGAAGTCAGTTAACTTCCACCATCCCCCCTTCCCCCAGTGGGAGGGGTAGTAAAGGCTAAATTTACGAGTTTAAGGGGTCAAACTCATTTTCGTGAGGTAATTTTACCTCATCAACACACATTAAAAAGGGCGCTTGCGTCGGGAAGTAACGCTCCTCCCCTGAGAAGGCCTGGGCTAGGCCCAAATGCATGACAAGAACCTTTTTAAGACCTTAAGTAGCTTGATTTGACTAGAATGCACGAGTATCATGCATGGGTTAACTTGTATTATATATGTGGTCATATAGCATTTAATTGAATTGAATTAAACTAAACATACCCCAGAAGAACTCGATCAACTGCAACATTGGTGGATGATGAGATGAGAAGTTTCCAGTGAGATGAACCAGTGTCTTTGTCGGGATCATGGCTTTCAAATAGCTGAACTAAGAACAAAACAACCACTGCCAGCAGGTAACTTTTTCCAGAACCAAAAACTCCTGAAATACACAAGTTTTCCATTCACATTTGGAGGCTCTATGGCAGAACATTCAAGTGCAGAACGCCTGGTACTTTTGCAGACTAGCAAGTGATATATTATGCTAGTTTAGTAAGAATCCTCTTTTGCATTTTCCCCTAAGAACATTATTGTAGAAAACATTACCACAATAATGATACCAAGCAATTAAGTGAAGACTAGTAATTAAGTGGTGCACACTTGAAATAGGAAATTCATGTGTTTCCTGACGTTTTGCAAAACCGGACGCCATGTGAAATGTGAATTTCTAAATTCCATTTTGAGTATCTTTCTCATGAATACAATACACTTAAGTACATAAATTCTTCTACAAAGTATCGTAGATTTGTAAGGCGCCACAGTGTTCCGCAGCGCCGCCATTCTACAACTGACCAAATCCAACAATTGTGCACTTAAGTAAATATATATTACCGAAAAATATAAACTGTTTAGACAGAGGAAATATAGATTTTCAAAGTATTTATATCAAAAGTTACATATGTTCTATAAATGTATTGCAAAAGTGTGCATTCCTTTAGAAATAATTTACACAAGGGATTACTTTCATCACAAATACCCTACCCGCAACAATTGAATGTGCCCCAATAGAATATAAATCAAGTGTAAAAAGAACAACACTCTTTTCAGGTAATGTCCTTAGGATTCAACAATCCTCTGAAATTTCCAACACAGCCTGCAAGTGTTCAGCCTAAAAGGAATACATGCATCTGCATTGTGGTTAAAAATATTCACTAATCGTTTTATCTGTTAATACCCAGTCTTGTTTTATTACAGTTTGTTTCCTATTATACAGCGCTATGGAGTATGCTGGTGCTATACAAATAAATGTTAATAACAGTAAAATAATTCACTCCATGAAGTGTGAGCAAGCTCAATACTCAATATGTTTATCTAGTAAAAATATTTGACAGATTAGAGACCTCATCCTTTTTTTTATATATATAGCCAGCATATTCCATAGAGCTCTTCAATTGGGAACAAAGACAGTAATAAAATAATACTGGGTAATACAGACAGACAGTAAGAGGTAACAGATATAAGAGAAGCCACAGACAGGATTATATATCGTTCTACAGGAATCGAGTATGTTCTCTTACCGTGGATGACTGTGATGGGGGCAGGCTGTTGCCTCTGGAGTCCATCACAGCCAGCCATCATATATGCTATTTTCAGTAAGGATTTTTCTTGGTCTTCATTCAAACAGAACTGTTTGATCATCTCCATTGCTAAACTCAGCACAAATTTATAGTCTGGGATCTCACATTTGTAAGAGACTTTGGCAGTAATGGCAGGTGGTATGAACTTCCCTCTAGAAATCTTATTAGGTTTCTCAGTTTCAGACGACCTGGGATGAAGAAAAACTCAAATGAAAACACGGTCTTATTTTAGAAATAAACTTATGGCACATTAATACATACCAGGTATTGAAATAAAATTAATTCCAAGTAACATATCTCATCATTATAATATATGTTGAAGTATAGGTTGCAGTAACAAGGCAGAAGCAGTGGCCCAGATTCTCTCGTTCACAAGTTCCTCTTTCAACTTCAATCATGACAGAGGGGCTGTATGTTCCCATTGTACACAGTGTTTCCAACTAGTTGAGCATGTATTCTCACAAATTATCATGCAGTGTACAGCCATCATCAGCAGATTACTTACATTGTCAGGAGATGCGGTGTTAGAGGTAGTGTGGATGGGTTAAAGTGCTCCTGTATATTCCTCAAACATGTCAGCTCTGTGCTTGCATTACACACCAACAATGCATGGACAATCACTGCATACAATAAATATTACATACATAGTTAGATTTTCTCTTTCTATGATATACTAAATTATTGACCAAGCATATTAAAATATTGCTGGCAGCAAGCCTGTGACCATCTATTTACATTGCGGTCCACTAGTGGGGAAGGTGGGGGGTATGGAAAGTAATTTAGGGCAGGGGGGGGGGGGTCAATATTATTCTTATTTTGTATTTATTGTTCATTTAATGTACTTGTTATTGATGCCAATGAGCATCAGCCAATGGAGTGTTATTGTACTGAAATTATATAGATTGCAGCTATTTGTGCTTTATCCCTCACAAGATGCAAATAAAAATTAATGAAAAAATGTAAACTGGCTGGTGCCATTCTATTGCACACAGAATTGGAGGTTCCCCCACAACTGGTGGAACAGTGGAGTGCAGTAGCAGCAGTCCCTAAGCATTGCTGTGGCGGCTAGATGCCACACTTCAGCCCTGGCTGATAGTCGTAGAGCAGTGGCACCCGAGGGCCTTCTAATGGCACCTCCTGCATTAATAATTATTCAGGAGACCACCGTCTCCAAAGAGTCCCAGGAGGCAAAACAACATACTGGAGCCCTGAGGGTTAGAAGCGGCAGTATGGGGACTGCTACCCCTGGGTCTGGCTGCCATCACTCTAGGACAGACTGGTGCACTATTTGTGCATGTGTTTACTGTTGTCTAAAAATATTTCCACCTTAGCCAAGAACAAAACTGCACTAATATTTAACAATGTTCAGAATCAAATGACAAATCTCAAACATCTTTGCTTATTTATCAGAATAGTTTTGGCAGTCACCTACTATTTGATGGCCAGTTGGAAGGGAAGTATCCATTCAAAGGAGAAATCTCTATGTCATTATTAGAGGAGGGTCCAAAGAAAACACTGCATGCAATGAACGTATCCAGTGAATCGAAGTTTAAGGTCTTTGAAACGACCCAGAGATCATCTAAAGAAGTCATAAAGTAGGTCATAAATGGTATAGTTATGTATTACATCTCAATCTCAATATCAGAAAAAAAAATGAACGAGAGGTAGTCCTGTACTAGTCAGATTACCAGGCTACTTTCAGGGGTGTGATAAATGGACTGCAATATCTAAAAAATGCAATATGGAATACTCATATACACAATTAAGAATGTACCACATGGAGCAAACAAATAGAATTCCCAAAAGGTCCAGATTTACATTTTGTAAATATAATTTTTAAACAGTATCCGCTAGTCTATCACTTCACAACACATTTTCAGATAACTTTTTTCTATTTCTCACAAAGAAATAGCCAAAAAGAAGATATACAATTTTGGGTGACACATGCTCTAAATACATACAATATCGCCCCTATGCCCCGAAATTAGACCTATATCACAACAACATATAAAGGACTGTATACTTAGTAGCAATCTAATTTTACAGGATCAAGAGGGACTACAAAAATCCCAAAGTATAGGTTGGGATATGTGCCATATTATATAAAATATTGATGCACAGTGGTTAATTTAAAAAACAAACAAAAAAATACAATGACAACATGCAAAATCATATTAAAATATGTTTATGCCAACAATCAAATATGCTAGAGTGACAGTGTCCATAGAAAAAACTGATAAATTGAATCTCAGTGTGCCACATGAAGTGTGGTACTCTCTAACATTCAAGTATACTATTGTGCCTTCATCTATGCCACCAATCTTAAATTGATTGCAATGACACACCTGAGCCCTATGACTTTGACACTGGTGAATGTATAGCCTTGGTAAACGCATATCTCCCATATAACAAAGGGCCTTATCAACATCAACGGAGCCATATTAGTGTGTGAAAAAACTGTTGGAATCCCTCTACTATTCCCAGACGGCTTCTAACCCACCCTACCATAGATTAATCCAGCTCTCTCCCAGTAAATTCAGATTTTTGCCTCTCTGCTAGCCATTGGTTCCAGTTTATATGAGGGTCACATCTTTTTGCATGGGAAACTACCTTGTATGTGTAATCGCTTTTTGTTTATTTTTAACCCCGACAGTGTATTCTTAGATAGTTCCTTTTGTGTACCATTATATTGTGTAGACTGTGCATGTAACATTTACTCATGTACACCTGACTCTTTCAATTATGTTACATTTAGAAGCAATATTCTGCCCTTTATAGTTGTTTTCAAGTACAGTTTTTAGTAAGCATTTTTAGTACTCCGCACAGTGATAGGCAACCTGGCATACCTCAGAAGCCACATGGTGCAGCCCTCTAACCTTCAAAAGGGCCTCAAATTTCCATTAATCTATAACAAACTAACACCTGACAATAAAGCAGGAAAGAGCTGGGGTCAGCATAAGAAGGCTTGGAGGACTGCCTGTTGCCCATCACTGACTCAGCAATTGAACATTAAAAGCTGATCAAAACAATGTTGGTACTTTGAGAATTAAACGTTAGCAAGTCTATATCTTGGTAGAACCTCCCTGCTGGAGGAGTTAAGGGTTTGCACCATGCTGCACTTGCAAATTCAAGATCAGAATCAATTTACAGATAATAAGAAGGTCTTATATGAAATCCTGCATAAGTTTTCATACTAGTACCGACTAAAGCACATGTAGCTATTATGAAGATAAATTCCATACACACTGTATAGCCATCAAAGGACAGTCATACCTTTGCTATAAGCAGATGAGTTATCTTTTCTACTCAGCTTAAGATAAAGTTTTGTTTTGGATACACCACAAAATTCTGAATCCGCATTCACAACTTTTGTAAATTTGCCAAACTGTCTTTTTGGTAATGCAGACATTTTTCTGTAAGAAACAATGTGAAAACAACAGTTAAGTAGATTCCCAAACATCCTCACATAAACATATGGGCTACAGGGCTGATTCTACTGATCGATAAGCAGCATTACTCTTAGTATTTTATTCTTGGATAGACAATCTTTTATAACTAAAATACTCAACCCATGACATGGAGCTAGAAGCCACTGAAGGCTTCTCCTATACAGAGCTCTACAGACTCTATGGTAGAGTGATAGATGGACTCCATATCTCCACGTGAGCACCCCCTACCTCCTACATGTGGTACTACTAGGTTATAATAGCTTCATTTAGTCCGTTTAGGTTTTACCTTTATAATACGTTTCCAGAACAGTTATGGACAGTTCTAGAATTTCAAGAAACTGGGCAAAATGCTTCATCCTTTTATCTACACATATTTAAATCACTAAGGCCATTGGGCATACTTCTTGAACAAATACAGCAATTTAATGGATGATATTTTCTTTCAAAAATACAAATGGTACATATGTAGGAACCGATCAGTTATGATCAATCTAGTGCAAGTTAAGACAATAAAAACCATTGTCTGATTCGTTGCTGGGGGACACTGCACGTTTACACTTCGTTACTAAACATTTCCCAAAATAATATTTCAGCTTGCATAATATGTTGAAATAAATAAATGTTAGGTTATGAAAGAAAGCAACTACTTCCATATGAACAAAATGCTAATTTGTTAATAACATAGCTTACCAATATAGCACATACCTAATAATTAGCTGGCACTCCTCATATAGGTTTATTTTCTGACATCTGACATAGCTGGACAGGCTCTTCATATCCCCCATTACAACTCTGGATTCAGCTTTCACTCTCTCTGGATGTGTCCCCTTTACGTCATCCAGCCATTTGAAGAACTTACATTGATCGGCTTTAGGAGCATCACAAGTATAAAAGAAACGGCCCTGACAGAGATATCAAACGCTAAAACAAGGATTTCATCCATATACATATGGTATAAAATATTCCATAAAATAAGAACATAAACACTAGATATAATAAAATATATACAAAAAAGTCAACCTTTATTAAATAGAAGAGGAGGAAATACCATATAGTTCACAAAGGCAATTAAAAACATAAATGGGGTCTACCGTAAATACAGAAAAGTCATGTGTACAAATAGGAATTAATATAGACAAAAAGTTATTACATTAAATTCAACTAATGCGCTTGGTCTATGTTGGAGAGCAGTAGTCATTGTTATAAGTATAACAGCTCACCTGCTTAAACGGTGAATTTTGAACATAAGACCCAGTTAGATTATACACGCACTGTTGTGTTCTGAAGCAGGTGTACAAGCAGTGGCACTGTTAAATCCTCCCCCTCTTTAGGTGCCAGCCACATGTGGTACCCTCTACCATCTCCTGTGTTTTGTGCACCATGCAGGGTACAGCCCAGGACATAAAATTAATAAATGGTCAGTCACTGATGATCTAGATATTGGGGACACATGCAGTCTGCCTATAATATAATTGTAAGACGGGACCTGTAGAGGCATTACGTTGCATCCTAGGATCACTTAACTTTCAGACTGCCTCCAGCTGAAGTTGCAAAGCTTTGTGGAGGCCTCTTTACTAACTCAGTAGGTCTACGTTTTCAGGGGTTGAATACCCTGAATTTTGGAAAATTAAACTTTTAATAAGATGTGGTGTGGAGCAGAAACTACACACTTGTTCTTGCTCCGAAGCTAGGACACACCCCTTATATAGGCTGGAGGAGACTGGATGAGTCTGGAGACTGCTTAGACATGCCCCCTTAATTCCAGACTTGAGAGAGTGCATTTGTAATTTTTTTGGCCTTTTTCTGATGATTTGTCTTGTACGTTGATTTGTTTAATGGTATTGGGAGGAGTAAGAATAAAGGTTGAGTAGGATATGGAAATGGGTATCTGTGTGTGAGACTGTAAGCTGCATGGAGAATATATTAACTATCAAGTGTAGAATACAGGAAAGAAAAATTTGGCTACAGATATTTGCAGTGTTTTAAATAGTGATGCAGGTAAACAAGATGTAGGAGCAGGTGGATAAACATAGAGGAGGCAAATATATATGGCGGTATCAAATATAAAGGAACATGGAACAAAGAAATCAGCAATTAAAGCTCAGGTGATGATAAATTGCTAAAGAACCCTTATTGCCCACTCATTTACTTCTTCTACCAACCACAGTACCTCTCACTGCCTCCAGGAACACACACTTGTTAAACTATTGTACATTATCCCTTATTCATATTTCATCTAGGCAATCACTTATACAATATTCCTTAATCCATTCTTATTCAATATTCGACACATCAGCATTAGTAATTTCAAACTATTTGATTCTCCACTTGTGTTATGATTTCTTCCACCCCTTAGAAGTCCACACCATTAACCGCCTTACTTATACTTTTCTCCCTCATCTACAGACCCGGCTCCTGTGCAACACTACCACAACCACCAAGATCCAGCATCTACACCGCTATAGATTGCTAAGATGAAGTACAGTTCGCTACAGTACATATGTGCAATTTGTTCCATGATAGTAAAAAAACATTATGTTGCTGCTTTATCATAAAGCATATTTCATTCCAGCTGCTCATACTGCTTCTATTTTAAGAAGGGGAAAAATAATAACAGTACACTCATATGAGATTATATCTTGAGATTTGAACTTTTATCCATTTTCATAAACCCAATTCTTACATTGAAATATATAGAATACCTTATTGGAACCTTCTTTTCTGACCATAACAAGCTTTGCAGGCTGCTGGTGCAGACAGAGGGGGGCAGTTTTATTGTTCCTAGGCGTCTCGTCACTACTTGATGAAGTATAGAAGGACATGTCAACTTTGGAGAAAGCTTTGTGCAGCCGCTGTGACAGTTCCAACATTATTATATTTAAATGTTCTGTACAGAAATAGAAGAAAAGAAGAGTTTTAGTTGAAAGGCAATTACTATGTACTTGAAAAATGCATCAGTTGTGCGGCTTGTCCATCAAAGTACTGAAGACGGACTGTTCAAATTATATTTTCAAATCCAGAAGCTATATATGTTTTAATATATTTGTTTTATTAATCCATGAACACATATATAAGAGGTACTGCTACATAATATTAATATAGCTACATTCACAAAAAACTTCTGCAAATGATGTTAAACAGGGTTTTAAATGTGATATTATTATTGTAGATTTGTAAGGTGCTCCACAGCACCGTACAGTAGGAAAAACAGTACATAAATAAAACAGAGACATACAAGGTAGACTAAATTAAACAGAGGCATGAAAACAAAGGGTATGAAGGACCCTGCTCATTAGAGAGCTTACATTCTAAGTGGAAGAGGGCACAGCTGAAACAAGGAGCAAATATTGTTCAGAGTGGAGATTGGGACAGTTGTGAGTAGTATGAATAGTGTTATCGGGGATAAGGTCATCTCTTAAAAAAAAGATGGGTTTTCAAAGAGCGACTAAAGATTTGAAGGCTGTGGCAAAGTCTGATTGAGTGACACAAAGGCAGTCTGATTGAGTGTGGTAGGGCATTCCATAAGTGGGGAGCAGCACAGGAGAAGTTTTGTAAGGAGGAGTAAGAGGTGTTTACCAGAGAGGAGACAAGACACAGGTCAAAGGTAGATCTAAGAGGGCGCAAAGGAGTGTATTTTGATATGTGATTTGAGATGTATGCAGGGGTAGTTGTTGAGGGCTTTGTAGGTAAAGGTGACTAATTTGAATTTGATTCTGGAAGACACAGGGCGCTAGTGTAGAATTTGCAACATGGTGCAGCAGATGTGGAGCGGTGAGAGAGGAAGATCAGCCGTGCAGCAGCATTGGATGTATTGAAATGTGGATATATGAGTGTCAGGAATGCCAGCTAGCAGGAGGTCGCAATAGTCAAGACGGGAGATGATGAGATAATGGGTAAGAATTTTGGTAGCATGTTGAGTAAGAAAAGGGCGCATTCTGGCAATTTTTTTAAGGTGCAGTCGACAGGAATGGGAGAGAGTCTGGATGTAAGGAATAAAGCAGAGGGTGGATTCAAGTGTGACACTAAGGCAGCGGGTTTGGGAGACTGAGGAAATTGTGGTGTTACGACAGTGAGGGAGATTTGAGGGCAGGAGGGAAGATAATAAGCTCTGTTTTAGACATGTTGAGTTTTAGGTAGCGTTGGGACATCCATGTAGAGATAGCAGAAAGACAGTTGGTTACACGAGATACAGAAGGAGAGAGGTCAGGGGAAAAGATATAGATTTCGGTGTCATCAGCGTAGAGGTAGTATTGGAGGCCGAATGAGCGAATTAGTGTCCAAAGAGAAGAGGTGTATAATGAAAAAATAGGATTTTTGTACTTGCCGTTAAATCTCTTTCTCTGAACACGAGTTGGGGGACACTGCTCACCTTGGGGTATATAGGGCGCTGTGGGAGTAATGGCACTAAAAAACTTTTTTAGTCTGCTCCCCTCCCCTCTATGCCCCCTCCACAGGAAGAGCTCAGCTTATTTATTAACCAAGCCACAAGAGAGGGAAAAAACACAACCAACAGAACACACTGCAGAACTGTCAGAACAAATGGTGGGAGAGCAGTGTCCCCCAACTTGTGTTCAGAGAAAGAGATTTTACGATAAGTAAAAGAATCCTATTTTCTCTTTCACACTAGTTGAGGGATACTGCTCACCTTGGGAACATTCTAAAGCTGCCCCTATGGGTGGGAATGCTCAGAATGAGCGGCACATAAAACTTTACGGCCAAAACTTGTGCCTTTTAAAGCAAAGACGTGGAAATGATAAAACCTGTTGAATGTATGAACAGAAGACCAAGTAGCTGCCCTACACAACTGCTCAGCTGAGGCCCCATGCCGCGCCACCAAAGAGGCGCTAACAGACCTAGTGAAATGAGCTGTCAGAACTTCAGGAACTGGAGAGTCCTCTGAAATGTCTCTGCCGGAAAGTAGCAGTGATCCATCTAGCCACCATCTGCTTTGTGGCCAGCCAGCAACGCTTGAGATCGTCATACGGGACTAGAAGGCTATCAGTCTTCCAAACCAAAGCTGTACGGGCCACATAAATCCTCAAAGCTCTTATCACATCTAAAGAGACTGAGTCCTGACCAGGCACCAGCAAATCCTGAGGAAGAACCAGCAGAACAATATCCTGATTTATGTGAAGCCTGGAGACCACCTTTGGTTGAAACGAAAGCTTAGTTCTAAGAACCACACGATCGTCATGGAAAAATCAGAAAAGAAGCCTGACGTGACAGGGCTGCCAAATCCGAAACCCATCTGGCCGAAGCAATTGCCAGCAAAAAGGTCACTTTCCACAAGAAACGTTTTAAAGAAACAGACTCCAAAAGGTTCAAAGGGCGACGTTTGAAGTGCCAAAAGGACCAAGTTTAGGTCCCACGGAGCCACAGGCGGAAAAAAAGGCGGTTGTACATGAAGTACACCCTGTAGAAACGTCTGCACCTCTGGTAACAGAGCGATATGTTTCTGAAAATACACTGACAAACGCCGCTACCTGGACCTTAAGGGACGACAACCTCAATCTCTTGTCTAAACCATCTTGCAGAAAAGCCAACCCTGACCAAACGAGAAGAATTAGTAGGCACTTTGACCTTCTCACACCAACATTTATATCCTTTCCAAATGTGTTGATAAATGGTGGATGATGACGGTTTATTCGACTGGATCATGGTTTTAACCACTCTCTCCGAAAACTCTTTCTTTCTGAGAATCATGCATTTAACCTCCAAGCCAATCGATCTAGGTCCTAATGAAAGAAAGGACCTTGACTGTGAAGATCCTTCCTGAGAAGCAGAAGCCAAGGACGATCCACCGTCATGTCTAGAAGATCTGAAAACCACGCTCTTCTTGGATACCAACCCAAGATGGTTGTTTGACACAAATTGTCAGGGGGTTTTTCTCCCTTCAGACAAAGTGCGGAAGATCCTATGGCAGGTGATATCCGGAGAAGAGGAATCAGCACATACCGTCCCCAGGCGTTGGTCGTCTCTCTTTAATTCGGCAATAGACCATGCCAGCTCCTTGGCCCAGGCTGGTTCTATGATGTCCAACGCACCCGTAGACGAGCGCCCGCCCAGGTCCTCGGCCTTGCATACCGTGCATAGGCCCCCCTGGTCTGACGCTCCACCAGGCAATTTAGACTCCCACCTAGTACAGGTGTAGTACATTACAGAGACAGCCTTGGATTTGGCCCCGGTCCCTCTTTCTGACATATTGCAAAACAGAACGTTAAACGCACACGCACTGTAGAACTATCTTATAACAAAGAAGAACTGTACAGTATAGGGCAAACTATAAACACAATAATACAGTGCTTCAGCTAAGACTAGAACCAGAAGTGTTTTGTAATGTACCCCCAGGATGTACAGCAAATAGAAAACACACAAACACTGAAAAAAATATAAGAAACAGCAAAGCCACTCTTTATCTACTGGTTCTCAATCCCCAGGGATGTGTCTGCATCTGAGTGTCCTGCAGGTCAGGTGGTAAATGGCTGGAAAAAAACAGGTGAGCTATTACTTAACCACTCCCACTTAACTCTCTGCTGACCTGCAGAAAATCAGCAAAAAACATACATTTCTAATTGCAGAAAAACCTCACACATCAGACCCTTGTGGGGACTGTGCTCCAGCGACAGCTCCCCACCAGCATAGTATGCCTCACTACCTGTTTGCACCTCAACGTCTCCACCAAATGCCGGCTGACAGGCTGGGCAACTGGACCGCAAGCAGCTCCGCCTCCACAGCAGTCACGGGCAACCGTAGCATGCTGCCGCGGCTCCCAGCGCGGCCCGCATCTCCTCCCTGGAAGCGGTTGGGTCCTGGACACTACCAGCGTGCCAGGTGACCCTTTTTCCGGGAGCCATTTATAGATCTGGGGGGGCGGCACTAAAGTGCCTCAAGCACTCTCCTTGAAGTAGCCGCGGCAGTAACCCGGTGATCGCCGCTGAGAAATCCTAGCCATCTATAAATAACACAACAAAAACCCTCTAAGACTAGACAAAAAGTGCCCTGCTCCGTAGACACTAAGAAAAAAAACTGAGCTCTTCCTGTGGAGAGGGCACAAAGGGGAGGTAAGCAGGCTAGACAAGATTTTTAGTGCCATTACTCCCCCAGCGCCCTCTATAGCCCAAGGTGAACAGTGTCCCCCAACTAGTGTGAAAGAGAAAAGTAAAGGCCAAGAACAGAGCTAGTGGGATGCCAACAGATAGTGGGAGTAGAAAGAAGGATGTTCCAGAGGTAGAAACACTAAAGGAGCAGTTAGATGTGTAAGAAGTGAACTAGGAAAAAACTGTGTCACGAAGGCCAATGGAGTGAAGGGTGTGTAGGAGAAGAGGGTGATCAACAGTGTCAAAAGCAGCAGAGAGGTCCCGGAGAATGTGTATGGAGAAATTACCCTTAGACTTTCAAGTAAGTAGATCATTGATTATTTTTGTGAGAGCAGTTTCAGTGAAAGGTTGGGGGCAGAAGCCTAATTGCAGAGTCGAGAATGGAATGAGAGGAGAGAAAGTGAGACAGGCGTTTGTACGCTAATCGCTCAAGTACTTTGGAGGCAAGGAGGAGGAGAAAAATAGGGTGGTAGTTGGAGAGAGAGGCTGGATCGAGAGATGGTTTTCTTTAGAATTGGCGAGATGAGCGCATGTTTAAAGGAGGATAGAAATGTGCCAGTGCAGAGAGACAAGTTGAAGAGGTGAGATAGAGGTGGAAACGCAGTGGAGGAGAGGGAGTGGAGAAGTTGGGAGGGAATAGGGTCGAGGGGACAGGTTGTAGGGTGAGATGATGAGAGGAGTGCAGAGACTTCATCTTCAGTTACTGGAGAGAATGAATTAAGGCTGGATTGGGGAGTGTAAGTAAAGGTGGGTAGAGTGGGTGGGGTGAGTGGAATTTGGCATGAGGAAATATCTAGTAGAATGGTGTCGAATTTGTCTTTGAAATAGGTGGCAAAATCATGGGCTGTGATGGAGGAAGGGGGAGGAGGTACAGGTGGGCAGAGAAGTGAGTTGAAGGTGGCAAAGAAGTGACTTGGGTTAGACTGGGTGGATATTAGAGATTTAAAGAATGCTTGTTTGGCAATTGAAAGGCAAGTGCTATAAGAGGAAAGGATGAATTTATAGTGGAGGAAATCAGGATAGGAACGAGATTTCCTCCAGCGGCGCTCTGCAGTGCAGGAGCACTTTTGAAAGTAGCAAGTCTGTTTGGTATGACATGTTTGAGATTTGGATCGTTGGAGACTATATGAAGTAGCTGGAGCTGCATTTTTAAGGGCTGAAGTGAGTGTTTTGTTATAGAATGAGGCAGCCTGATTAGGACAGAACAATGCAGTCATTGGAAAAAATAACTTTTAGTGAAAATCAGAAGTGGACTGGTTTAAGATTACTTCGGTTTCCTTGTGTACATGTGGATTTGGGTGCAGGTGGGGAGGCATTCGGAGAGACCAAAGGAGAAAGTGAAAATGAAAGAAGTTGGCAGAAGAGACCGTAAGATTATCAATGGAAATGTTTAAATCACCTAGTATAAGTGTAGGCAGGTCAAAGGATAAGTGAGTCAAGCTGCAAAGTTGTCAAGGAATTGGGAAACTGGACCTGGGGGAGATGAAGGACAGCAACACGAAGATGGAGAGGAAAAAATAGACGGATAGTGTGGACTGCCATAGCTCCAATGCAGGGGGTGTGAAGATGGGAACAGGCAGCTGTTTATACCTCTCCTTGTCCACCTGAGGCAGAATTACAGCCCCGAACACTTTTTATTTTTTTATTGTCGACACAGTTTCATCAATTTTGTGGGTTTAACTAATACTCATAACAATGTAGTCTTTCAATTCATTAAAACCAGGAATATAAGCTGGGTCTTAAGAACATATAACAGACATTAAAGAAAGGGCTTCCATCATGCAATTAACTTCTTCTTGGGACATTTTTATTGGCTTTTAAGCACTAGGTTAGACTATCAAAGGACTTTTTCAGGAGGGGTGGCTTGACACAATAAGCAGCAAGTTTAAATAGGAGGAACCCCTCCTTTCACCAGACTAAAGTAGGGGTGTCTTCTCACAGCAATCAAACGGGAAGTTAAAAAAATTTGCCAATGATGCTTACATTTAATTCCTTTTCCTCAAAATACTCCATGGCTCCAATTACAATGGGTAGAATCTCTTTCCAGTTTAGGCACAGACAGGTTAGAAAACCCCCCCACAGATGGTCTATAAGGCAGCTTCTCCTGCCTTATATTTGAGTGACTTCACAACACTAGCTCCAGGTGACAGATGTCAGATAACAATGACAGCTACAAACACCTTTTCTTTCTTTATAGTTACCTCACCTGGACTACTGTACAGCTTTCCCTACTCTGCAATCAGCCCTTCAGTGAAAAGGTCAAGAAAATCATAACATTTATCTCACCTCTCTGTAGACACTATTGGTCCCTCAGTTCTACCAAAACTTTGCAGGAACAAAGTTTTGTTTTTGCTTGTGCTTTGAAAATACTTGTTTTATTGGACTGTACATCTTGATTCCACCTTCTCCAACCTAGGCTTCGTTCATCACTATTCTACCTTCTACAATTCTTTGACTTCAGATTGGACCTCGCTACCAGTCCTGAGGACTAAGCAGCATGGCCGGATGTGGTGTGTCTCTGATAGCTACCCCAGCCAAGTGGTTCTTTCCTGGGAGCTGCCACGTAAGCTTTTTCTGAATAATATAAACATAATAAATGTATGTGTGGGAAATTGGGCTGCCATCGAGTATTTTGAGGAATAAGAATTAACAGCATAATATTCATTTTTCCTCGAGTCATCCATGGTAGCAATGACAATGGGATTTAATCTAGAAATGCAGTAGGGAGAGCCACAAAAAACCCAACATGCCACACATGCTGCAAAATCATGAATTTATTTAGTGGCTGAGCAGAAAACATCTTCTAAACTGAGAATCAGTGGAGGATAAGACATCCAGATGATAATATAAATGTATGGAAAAACATCAAACCAGCTGCTTTACAAAGCTGTTGCTGAAGGCTGAATCTTTCTTATCCAAGAAGTTGCTACTGTCCATCTTGATTGGGCCCTTAGAACCTTACACCCATTCATCTAGAATGCCTGTACAAGTAATTATTTAATTCATCTGGATATGGCTTGTTTAGAAGGGACACACCTTTCAAAAGCCCAGCACAAACCACAAAGGGCTAGGATTTACTAAGCTGCGGGTTTGAAAAAGTGGGGATGTTGCCTATAGCAACCAATCAGATTCTAGCTATCATTTTTTTTAGTACATTCTGCAAAATGATTGCTAGAATCTGATTGGTTGCTATAGGCAACATCCCCACTTTTTCAAACCTGCAGCTTAGTAAATCTAGCCCAAAGAGTTTTTCTGTGTTTCTGATTCCTTCTGTCCTGTATAAACATATGAAAATTACTCTTATCAAGTTCAAACAGTGCAGCTTTCTCTTCCTTTTTCATTGTTAGGTTATGGACAAAAGGGATGACAGTACAACCTCCTGATTAAAGTGAGAGGTAGATACTACTTTAGACAGAAACACTGTATTGGCTCTAAGTACCACCTTATCTGCATAGACATTCAGAAATGGATGCTCGCACCGCAGTGCTTGTAATTTTTCAACTCTGTGAGCAAAATTAATTGTTACTGAGACCACCACTTTTATTATCACTCCCGAAACATCTCCCAAGTTTCCGGGAACCACAGATGGCCAGGCCAAAAAATGGAAAACACTTCTACCTTCTCTGTTCATATAACTTTTTTTAGAATGTGAATGATGAGTGAAATGTTCATGGAACTGTCAGGGCATCTATTCCCTCTGCCTCTGGAGCTTTGAGAGTAGAACCTGAGTACTATGGTATTTCTGCTTGTCGCCATAATGTCAAAGAGGAATCCTTGCGTCATGCTCCATTTCGCTGTTAGCTCACACCAAATGACTGTGGGAAAACTTTTCACAAAAAGGGAACACTTAGAGCATCTCTGAGCCTTCCATAGCCTGGTCTCTAGCCATGTGATGCGGTGTAAGCTTTAAAAGCCGAAGTCCGAAAAATCTGCATCAAATTTGACTTTCCTACACCAAATCTGCTCCCAGAGGTAGTAGAATGGTGTTCCTCGGGTTGCCAGTCCAGTCCTTGGCTTACACCATCGGATGGTGCGTCCCTGGGACAAAATTAGTAACTCCCTGCACTAGAGAAAAACAATAAAACACTGCCTGACCTTACCAAATACTAGTGACAGGAAAAGACATAGGGGAAGAGGAAGAGCTGCCTTATATGCCAACCGATGGGCGTTTTCTAATCCGTCTCTACCTAAACTAGAAAGGGATTCTACCCACTGTAATGGCTGCTATTGCAGATTGAAGAGGTTCATAATAAATTAAGAAAATACATCTCTTACAGTCCAATGATTTGCAATACATGTTCCCATTATTGCATGAATGCAATATCAGAATAAAATTAAACAAAAAAATTTAAATTAAGGCATAATGCAATGCGATATCAAGGAAGAAATTCACTGGCCTTAACCAATCAAATGCATAGATAATCATCCTAAAGTAAGCGTGGATCTTTACGATAATCAAGTTCTTGAAAACCTGATCATTACACTGTGTTTTTCTGTTTATATAGGGGAAGTGAAAACAAGAGGAACAAACTGTAAACTAAAATATTCAAAGTTCTCATGAACAGTGTATTATACACGCTAGTGAAATAGTTTTCATTCCACTAGCAGTTTCAAATATTGTTCAATAATTAAAATGTTCTGCATAAATCAGGACAGCATAACCAGAATTTTATGCATTCTAAATACATATATATATATATATACTCCCACTCTTTCAATATATAAAATAGGAAATATTTTTTAAATTAAAATCTCTTCTAATTAAAGATAAATCTTCTCATATAAATACATTTGATTATTTTTATCCTTTATTTATATAGTGCCAGCATATCAAGCAGCGCTTTACACCGAGGAGATCATGATACATAATAATAACATGAAACAGAAGGTAAAGATGGACCTGCCCAAATGAGTTAACAATCAACTACAGTGATGGGCAACAGGCAGTCCTAGGACTGCATGCGGCTCTCTGATCCCACAGCTCCTTCCCAATTTACTGTCAGATTTGTTATTGCTTGTAACACTTATTTAAAATACTTGCTGATATATTACAGATAGGTGTCTATATCTATGATTAAATGTATTGTTTTAACTTATTACTGATAATTAGGGTTAGAAGCCCGCACCATGAGGCCCCCATAATGTATCAGGTTGGCCGTCACTGGTCTAAGATGTTTTGGGGAACACTTGATACATAAGATAATGACATATCAACTAAAGCTGTTGGTAGTGAAAGCGTGTGTGGCTACTGTAAGGCAGAAACATTATCAGACACCCATGTTAAAGCATTGTGAGCCCAAATATATAAATATTGTAAGTACATTTTTTTAAGACATGTAAAAAATATAAGATAAATACAAGATAAAAAATTGTTAAGACATTTTGATATTGGAAAAAGTGATTAATGTAATTGATATTCATATTACTTACCAGACGATGTTTCTCTTTTGGATTAATTTAAGAAGTGTGTCACTAAATTTCAATAAACATGTTTGATTGCCTTAAATCTAAGACTTTCTGGTTTTGAATTAGGACATTTTAACAAGTGTCTTGGGGCATATTCAATTGTCAGCGTTACTCGCAAAAGTAACGCGACTTGTGCACTATTACCGTTATTACGGTAATAGTGAGTATAATTACCGTTATTACGGTACCTTTAACGCCGGCTTTCTGCTCGCAGCTCAGGGAGTCCGGCTTAGCATTACCATAATACCGGTAATACTTTTAATGCCGCGGGAAACACGGACAATTGAATATGCCCTTTGGGATGCTATCATTATGTATAATATTTTGAACATGTTCCAAAATCCAATAACATCACTCCATGTGTGGGGCCAGGATTATCACGTAACCCAGGCCTGGACACATCCCACATGCCAGGGAGCCAATGTGCTGCTGTCACGTATATTGATGGATGGACAACTTCATAGGATCCTGAAAACTCATGCAAGCTCCTACGGGCATATTCAATTAGCCACGTTACTCGCAAAAGTAACGTGGCGTTAAAAGTATTACGATTATTACGGTAATTCTAACCCGGATTGCAGCTCGCAGTTCCCTGAGCTGCGAGCAGAAAGCCAGTGTTAAAGGTACCGTAATAACGGTAATTATGCGCACTATTAATAATGGTAATAGTGCGCAAGCCACGTTACTTTTGACAGTAACGCGGCCAATTGAATATGCCCCCTAGTGTTCATTGATTGACTCCTGAGCTTTTCAAAATTCTGTCCAAACCTGACTTAACCCAATAAAAATCCAATGTGGGTCGAACAGATTTTAGTCTGAAATACTGGTAAATCCGATTGGCAGGCGGCCTTCACTATCATGTGCTTGCACAAATTGGTCACCGATCTAGCTGTTCAGTCTAAATGACCAATATGTGTATGACAAGCATTAGAAGGTGAACTTGTTATCGGAGTACATTCAGGACAATGTTTTTGAGCCTCACCTTATTAATAACTGCTCTCATACAAATGTATTTACTTTAAAAAACCAACCAAAGACTGGGTTTAAACTACTACACTAACAGTACTACACAAGTGAATAGATAGTAAAGCCAAAATATTGCAGTATTTATAGTACTGTTTAACCAGCTATAACAATCATATGTCTCTTTTTGGAAGAGGATGACTCATGAAAGTCAGAATCAATTCTGCTTTGCAGTAGGTATTTTCTGTAATTGTCAGAGACGCTAGCTAATCCTATATACAGAGCCATGGCAAATCCTTTTACTCACTTTAGGATTAACTGGCAAAGCCATTCTATAGACCTTGTAGTTTAAACAGCACTTGGAAGGATGAGGTAAAGGCAGAACTATATGTGACAAATGATTTTCACAAGGTAGTTTTGTTAATTAGAATACAAATGCAGCCATGTAAGCATTCATGAACTACATTGCAATTTACATAATATATATTTTTGCACTAAATTTAATTCAGAGATAATACTCGAGTAGCCAAATTGCATTGGAACATAATCAAATATTTTTTATAAAACAAAAAGCTTGTAATAGTTGAGAATAATCTTGTTTTAGTCAGCACGTTTTAACAATATGTATAATGACCTTCCTATAAAAAAAAAATAACTAACAGCTTTTCAAGGGATAGGCTGTATACATATAATGCAAATTCTATTAAATTCGACTGAAAGTGAAGTTTTCCCTATTAGGAAGCCTCCACACCTGGGGTGCCTTATCTTTACCTTGCAAAAGTTGTCAGCAGCGAATGTGAAGAAGAGATCCCAGGAGAGGGACCCCGTTGGACTTTTACTTGTGGGGGATGGAAGCTTTATTAATGGTGGAAGTTCCACTCTGAGAGACGTTCACAGTTTAAGCTATGTTAATCATGTAATGTAAAATCTATTGACGAAAAAAATAAAAATTCTCCTACCAGTGAGGGATGCACTGAAGATCTGTTTATAATGTGCTGGTGACTTGAATACAGCTGGAATATTCACTTTTCTTTTTGGAATTGATAGAGACAGTACAACCTGTCTACATGGAAATAGCAGCTCACAAGACAGCAAGATCTGAAATAATAATATGAAATATATGTTCAGAATAGGCAGAATATAGAAAAAGACACAGCTACAAATAACAATGCCGCATAAAAAACAACAAACAAACTGTATGCTACCCGATTTATATTTCAGAACTCAGCTGTTAGTTAAGATTAAAATGTAAACTGTAATAATATGGTGCAAACAGGACAACTGTGCTGTGACCCCTGCGATAAAGTACTAGTTTTTCTCAGTCTAATCAAGTAAACCGGTCTATATGCATAGACAATTTTGTCCCAGACAACTGTGGACCCAAAATTAATGGCAATCCCAGGCATGACCTTATTGATTGAGATCGATCAGATGCTAATCAGGACTTGTGCAAAATGTGGTCGGCCAATAGCAGCAATTTACCCATAAGCCTATTTAATGTGGCCAAGAGTCTAATGGTCTAATCTCTGCTGGTCAGTATAGTTTGTCTGCAAAGGCAAAATTTCACACAGATTTGGAGGCCCCATGTGTGAGCAACTTTAGACAACAAGTAGAAAAGTAAATGACACTAATTTGCCAATGATTTTATTATGACTTGGAGATAAATAAAAAAACGTGCATAGCCCCCTTTTGAGAATCTTTTTTTAAAAATCCTTGATCCACTCACTTGTAGAATCCTGTTCACGGTTTATAGCTTAGCAGCAAAGACCTGCCTATATAATACATATAGAGCAACTGTTTGCTATATTGATAACAGCCTTTTTATTCATGAAATCAAGCTTATACATAAGCAAATGATGCAGACATCATTTCACCACTTGTGTTTCTGGGAGTGTGGCCAAAGCAGGCAGCACTGTGATCACCTCCCTGCATTATAACACTGACACAGTCACAGAGATTACTGTTCTCAAGTACACCATCATATGAGTGCAAATGCTGCTGTAAACATTCTGATGAATGGCCACAGTTTGTTATATTCTCTCTTGATTCAAACCAGTACACACCAATGAGTAGGAGAGCAAGTATTAAAACTTAAAGGTGCTTATATCCCAGTCACACACCCCTTAAAAATAATAATTTGATATATAAGTAATATAATTAAGTCAGAGAAACAACACAAATAAAGGTTTTTATTTAGGTTTTCAATGTTCTACCACTGCAATGAAGATGCAGGATCTTATCTGTGCTATCTTCAGATGGATATGTATAAAGCAGCCCAAAAAGAGAAAAGTAGGGAAACCTTAAAACCTACCAAAAGGGATACTAAAAATCTCCAAGGTACTATAATGTAAATCAGTAATGTTTATAGTAAAGTATAGTAAAGATAATAAACAATATAGAGCAATATAGAAATAATTTCAATGCTCCTGGCCAGAAGAAAACATAAAACAATAATAGAAGCCGGCATGTAAACCATACTCCAATATTTTGGTGGTAGTTAAAACATGCAAACCTTCAAGAAGTCTCCTGTAATTGCTAGAGAAGAAAGATGTAGTTAATCCGAAAATGATAAATGAAGCAGTTCTCTTTTAACAGTCCAGGAGGAAAATAGGATGCAAACAATATGAAATAAAACAAGGTGCCTTGACGCGTTTCTGTGCTGTGCTAGCACTTTCATCAGAAGGTTCTACATACAGCCGGCTGCCTCAAAAATCGTGGAAGGAGTGAGAGCAGCACAGGATGGATTTTCCCTACACTCTGCTATTATTTGGATTGAGAATTCAGTTGGGGCAAAGGAGGCAAACGTTCCTCTCGTTGAGAAGGTATTTATTTCCTATGACAGTACTGTGTTCCTGAGATCCACAGAGGAGACATGTTCTGAACTAAGGTACTATCATAACATATATTGGCTGTCCGTTCAGTAAGTGGATTTAAAATGGATTGGACAATTTCTATTTATCTGGAATAAGATAAAGGAATAGATATTCATTTATTCATCTATCGTTTACACTTAGAACACAGAACTTTTACCTTTTTAAATCCTAAAGGTTTGCATGTTTTAACTACCACCAAAATATTGGAGTATGGTTTACATGCCGGCTTCTATTATTGTTTTATGTTTGCTTCTGGCCAGGAGCATTGCAATTATTTCTATATTGCTCTATATTGTTTATTATTTTTACTATACTTTATTATAAACATAACTGATTTACATTATAGCGCCTTGGAGATTTTTTCTGTGTATTCGTTCTACCACTGCAGTTCTCCATCAGAAGAGGACGCAATACCACTCCTTCTAGACTACAGAAATCAAACCATGTGAGCACAATGGAGTGTTACTGGGCCAAGCTGTGCTTCGGATATCAGTATGGAAAGTAGGGGCACCTTATTTAGCACTGGGTGGTGCTGTTTAAATAAAAATGTATCAGCTGGGATGCTGCATACCATGATATGGTACACACCCAATTTGGAAATCTCTACTGGATTTGAGTGCTGATAATACAGAATCTAAAGATGGATATTCCCAGATAGTGAAAAGTCCATTTAACCCAACTGTTCAGTGTAGACAAAAAAAACCAAAACAAGCACAACTATATTCTTCTCTAGAAAGTGTCAATATTATAAAGAAATAATTCTTTAAAACATGGGAATCCGGCTATGGATAACAAATCAGTAACCCAGCAGATCTTTTCATTAATATTCATATTGTCAACATGAAGTATTTATATGGTTGTTTACAAACCTGCTCATTTTCTGTGTCACTAGAGTGTATTCTCTTTCTTTCCAAGACAGGCAGACAACCTTCAGCTGGAGCAAGGAGTTTGGTGACAAGCTGCAGCCGCGATCCAGCATCTTTACCATTCTGGTAGCCAAGTCTGTCCTTTAAATGGCCAACGTGAGATGACACAGCTGGTTCCATATCATTATTCTGAATTTCCTTTAGTCCATCTAAGTTTCTAAAAACACTTTGTGCACAAAAGTCATTATCCGTGTTCCTATCTCTATTTTGTGAGCCTCTGGGAGAGACATTTTGATACTTTGACCATCTACTTGGTTGCATATTCACTGACGTAACAACGTTTTCCTGAGGTTTCAGTATTATAGGACCTCTCCCTCTGGCCTGCAGAAAAAGGTCATCCTTGCTTTCATTTATATCAGATATCATGGAAGAATATGTTGTGACGGTACTACAGGAAGCATTCCCTAATAAGAGGTTGCTGTGTTTCAGAGTTTCAGAGTGTACATCATCCACAGGTTTTGAGTTGGAACACACATCAATCTTTGGTGCGGTGACTAGTGGCACTTGCTTCTGAAGCCTGGATCGTACTTTAAATATCTTATTGGTGTTCAGAAAATCTAAGGCACGAAAACCATAGAAATAATTAAAAAAATAAAAATAAAAAATAGTAGTACATATGTAAAACAGTAGTGTATTTAAAATGTGGCTTTTGAGAATCAACACATAGTTTTAAAAAAATCAGTTAATTGTTGCCTTATATAACATTTTAGGCAAACATACACATCATTGGTGCTTGAAAGTGCTTGCAGTAAAATGCTCTAAGTGCCACTGTGGCCAAGTAATTTAGACTAATTTAGACTACTAGAGAAAATGTGTTAAATATGTTTTCAAAAATCTTTATTAATTAATTTTGCACTTTTGCACCATTTTCTGGTTTCTATTAAATATTAGTATTATTTATACTTATGTAAAATCCATTTCTCTTGGTCCACTGGAGGACTCTGGATACATTGGGGTATAGAGTAGTGGGAATAGGGATGGTCACTTCAAGAACTTCATTAACTAGACCTAGCTCCTCCCTCTCTATACACTACTTACTGTATAGGCAGCAGTTCATGTTTACCCAAGCCCTACAGAAAAAGAGGCAATAGAGACAAAAAAACAACAGAAAAAGAGAAAGAACAACTTCTCTTGAACAAAAAGGACAACATGTCATACAAAAGAAGAAAAAAGAAAAGAAAGAAGAAAAGTTAGTTTGGCAGTCCAGCGCTAAAAAAGCAATATCAGTGGTAAACGCTTGACTGATGTATTATGTTTTGATAACTATTTACCCTAGGGAGGTAAGTTACACCTTTATATGCTATTAAACATAAAAATGTTTGGCTAACCTGACAGGTAACGACCCTAGGGAGGCAAGTTGCACTTTTATATACTATTAAACACATTATTAACTATATAAAATATTTTAATTGGCAAATAAAAACGTCAATATAGCAGAACCAATGATTAAACAAGCCAAAAATTCTTATTTATAAAATTGCTTTTATCCCAGGAACAGTTAAATTGTTCCCCAAAAGACGAAATATAGATGAGACAATAGATCAAATTACAATGTCAAAAATCAAAACTGGAATATTGGTAGTGATATAGTTCAAGTATGCATTAATGTCTGTTTTTATCCCAAATAATGCAATTCAAATTTTGTCCGTTCAAAGTCCAAATAATACAAGATTGAGGGTAATTACAAGATAAGAAGTGGGCTATTGCCCGAATACTTGTGGTGGCTTGCAGCAAAAGTCCTTCATTAGTCTGCTGCTTATAGTATGGGTAAAGACAGCTGAAGCGAGGAGCCTGCTCTTAGCGAGGTCTCTGTGCATTCCACAGTGAAACGCACCCGGCCACTTCCTGTTGTGACTGGGGATGTACACGGGCGTTTCCAATGCGTTTCATCACCAGGTGACTACCCCTTGAGAAAGTCACATGGTGAAAGACAGAATACCTGACTGGACAGATTCAGGTGGGATCTGTTCCACTTCAACAAGAATTCCAGCTGGAAATCCCATGCATGAAACTGAACAAACCAGACTACCTCGAAAGTTGATACCATCTTGTTCAAAAGCCTCATGCAGAGGTGTGCAGAGGTCTGTTTGACACCCAACAGAGATCTTACCATCTTCTGTAAAGGCTGAATTTTTTCTAGGGGCAAGAACACAGCTGTAGTTGGGTGTTGAATACAAGTCCCCAAAAGATCATCCGTTAGGTTGGAGTCAATTTGAACTTGAGGATCCAACCGTGGGACTCCAGAATCTGGGTTGATACCAGGATTTGGGAGAGGAGTACCTCCGGGGACTACGCATTTAGAAGATCATCCAGGTAAGGGATAATAGTAATCCCATTGGACAGCAACAGCACAGTCATGACCGCTATGATCTTTGTGAAGACCCACGGAGCCATGGCCAGACCAAAAGAAAGTGCCTAGAATTGGTAGTGATCCAACTGAACCGCAACCGAGGGACTGATAGCCTCCCAGATGGGAACATGCAGATAGGCATACTTGATATATAGAGCCATCATAAACTCCCCTTGTTCCATACTCTAAATTACTGACTTGAAAGAAGCCATTTTGAATCTGGGCATCCTGGCCTAAGTGTTTAAAGATTTTAGATTCAGAATTGGCCTGAACAAAAGGTTGGGTTTTGGAACAAGAAACAGGTTGGAATAAAACCCCAAACCTTTATGCGATTCCTGAACTGAAATAACAACTTCTGAAGAAATCAGGGAGTGGATGGCCTGTCGCAGAGCCAGTCAGTTTGTCAGACATGCGGAAAGTCCCGTAGAAAAGAACCGCCTCGGAGGATACCCAAGGAGATCGATCATGTACCTCAAGTCCATAATTCCCTGTACCCAGACATCCGTGGTAGACTGAAACCACTGATCCCTGAATAGAAGAAGACAGGCTCTCACCACAGCATACACTAGAGGGACAGAATGCCTGTCACGCCGACTGCTAGTCTGCTGATTTAGCAGCCGGACAGCCAGCAGACCAGGTCTGATGTCCATAGTGCAGACCACCCACTGGGGGCAGACAACTAACCTCTGAAGGACTGACCTGTGGAGTACTGACCCAGAGACCTGTCTGAATATTAAAAGGACCGGAACCTGGACATTTTTGGTTGTGGAGCATTGACAGGAAGAAAAATACTTTTACCTCCTGTTGTTTGACTGATATTGGTTTCAAGCTGAGGCTCAAACAAAACACCCCCAGAAAAGGGAAGTGTTTCAATAGCCTTTTTAGACTCAACATCAGCCTCCCAAGACTTAAGCCAAAGAGTCCAACAAGCTGAGACCGCAGATGTAAAGATCCGCACCCCAATCAGTTCCAGGTCCCAAGAAATCTGTAGCTCTCTGAATATGTTCCACCAAAGGAAGCAGTTCCGAAGACGGTCTCCCAGCCAACAAACCCTCAGACAGCTGTTCTGACCAGCATTCTACAGCTTTGCACACCCACAGTTATGCAAAGCAGGCCAACACTAAGCTCCTGCCACCACGAACATGGACTGAAGGGCGCCCTCAACCTTACGGTTTGTGCCGTTCTAAAGAGTGGCTGCGTTGGGAAGAGGGATAGTAGTAACCTTAGCCAGCCTTTCAAATGGAGCGTCCACCCGTGGAGGTGCCTCCCATTTTGCGAGAACCTCCGGGGAAAAGGGATAACAAAACTGCAGCCTACGGGACCACCTGAAACTTACGATCCGGTGAAGGCCAAGGCTCACCCAACAAATATTCCAATTGGGAAGATGGAAAAGTCAAATAAGTCTTTGTCTGCCGTGTAAAGAGAGAGGGCTCCACAGTCTCAGGGACTACTGCCTCAGGAATCTCCAGTACCTGATGCACAGTCCGTATCAAATGCTCTACACCCTGACAGTATTGGTCAGTGACCGAGCCCAGATGGGCTCTGCCGAGTCGAAACCAGAACCCCCTTGCACACTAAGCATGTGATCCCTAGGCTGGCAGGCTGCACACAAAGCGCCCGCGACTGATCCTCTGGACGACAATTTAAGAGTTACAGACGGCACAGGTGAACTTCAATAAAGAAGGCACCTCAGCCGTAACCCTCCCCCTATCTGACATGTTTCACTCAGATGGGACAAAAGACCCCCTACAGTCTAGGGGACAAACCAATGAGAAAAAACCACCCCACAACCCGTTACCTTACAAGAGTAGGGACAGAGAAGGGAGATGCTGGAGCTCCAAAATGGCTGCCTATTCTGGTATCTGCCCACTAGGAGTGAGAGACCACCAGGAAGGATGTGCAGGGAGAGGAAAGAAGCACCTCCCCCCAGGGCCCAGCACTGGATTGGCAACCGTCCAGAAGGACAGCCCCTTCCATCAAACCAGTGCCTAGCAGAGGATTACAGCATCACTGTAACGCCTACTTGACCCAACCCCCTAAGTATACTAATGGCTACCTTTAGTAAAAGAGACAGCCAGGGAGCCCACTGTGCCTTCTATCCCCCCTCTCCCTACACTATGCTGGGAGAGGATTTCACTTACCTGCTGCCTCCTTCCGTCTGCACAGTGAAGCAGCAGTTGCTCCTTTGCAGCCACTGCTAGGGATGCTGGGCACAGCCTGCAGCGACTGCGGCTGGTGGCTCCCCGGAGGCGTCCAGTGATGTGGGAAGATAGCGGAGGTGACTCCACGGCACTTCAAATCCCCCACTCAAGGCAGTGCATAGCCGTCCGTGCTGTGCCCGATCCAGACAGGAGCCACCGATGCGGCTGTTATGTTATACTCCGATTAAAAAAACAAACAAAACAAAATTGAAGAAAAGTAATCATAAAATAGCCCAATTCACTGGGCACTAAAGTTAAACTGCTGCCTATACAGGAAGTGGGGTATAGAGAGGGAGGAGCTAGGGCTAGTTAACAAAGTTCTTAAAGTGCCCATCGCCTATTCCAGTGATGGCTTAACCTTTTCAGCTTGGAGTGTCAAAAATCGGAAAAAAGTGTAGACTTCCTTGGGTCGCGTGTCATTTCAATAAATAAATATATATATATATATATATATATATATATATATTTGGTATTGGGTTACAGGGTGAAACCAGATACTGGCCACGAGCAATCTTATGTAGTGTTTTTATTAATAGACCAAAGACTCCATTGCTGGTGAGCCTGCAGAGTATGTAGAGCTGTGTGATTATATATAAATATTGTATTATAGGATTAAAAAAGTAGAGGAATCCTCTACTATAATACAATATTTATATATAATCACACAGCTCTGCATAACCTGCAGGTTTACCAGAAATGGAGTATTTGGTCTATTAATAGAAACACTACATAAGATTGCTGGTGGCCAGTATCTGAGGCTATTTCACGATTAAATATTACAAATATCCATTATAAGCCCTACCGTGCCCCAGGGAGGCCAGCCAGTGAAGTAATGCCGGGAGATATGCAAGGGAGGCGTTGCTGCGACCGCGCATGCGCAGCAGCTCCATTTTGCCGATTATGTACAAACCAACCATCAAGAGAGCCCTACTGTCAGAACAGTCTGCCCCTGATGAAGTAGGAGACCCCTTTAGATATGACATGTAAAGTGACTGCAATGTGAACATGTTATTTGTGGATAGAAATAGTAAATTAATAAAATTAAAGTACTTTCACTGTTCAATGTTCTTACTGGGCTGCTCTGGAAAAGATGTAAAGTCATTTAACAGTGCTCCAGAGTTCTCCAGAACGTTGTCATATCTTGGTCTCAGAAAGAATGGACGATCCAGAGAGGGTAACTCTTGCTGTATTGGTGTTTTCAACTAATAAAAGCAAACGAAGTTAAATATTTGTAACTTGCAAGAGCACCATGGCTCGTTTAGACTGACAGCAATGAAGGTATATTTCTGTCATGTTTTGAAATGCCTATACCTACTAAACAAGGCAAAACGTTTTACAAGAAAGAGATCATGGTTTTTGCTGGTAGCCTGATAAGGAGTTCAATATTATAAAAATTATGGAAAACTCCATTTCAATCATTTTAAATGAATGAACTCAAAATTGACAAGTTAGAAGAAAAGTGCAGTATTTGCACACCTTAAAGATTTCTTTTGCCAAGTACAAATATGAGATTTTACTATTAGCAATAAAACTACACAAAACAAAACTGCTGCATCACAAAGAACACTGACCTTATTATTGTCTCTGGGTGACCACTCAGGCAACTCCCAATCACTGTCTGATCCTGGAGTTCCCACGATGCAACGAGGCAATTGGCATTCTATAGGGGTTACTGTTCAATAAAAAAAAAATATTTAAAAACAAACCAGCCCCCCCCAAAAATGCTTGGCAGACAGTTTGCTTTTTTTTTTATACATCTTCTAAAAAGCCATAAATACTAACAGATAAATTATATATATTCGTACAAGAGTTATTGACTTGTATACAACTGAGGATCCAAAATTTAACGTTGGCTGTTATGACTTTCTTATTTGTAAAGTTATTAAGGCTCATTTATGAAGCACAAAAAAAAAAATCTTTGTTTCCCCATGTGCTCCTAATTGATTAACAATTGCATTTCAGTGGGTACACCCACTTCCTTGGCACTGCCTATGGAAAATCAATCTGCTAACTTCACGGGCGTGCGAAATTACACATGGTAGGAAGAATCAAATTAAGAATCAATTTAAAGTCCAATTTAATACCTCTTTCGGACTAGTCCTTTATTGCTTTAAACTTCCCAATTTTTCTCCTAACATCATGCTTGGTATAGTTTAACACGTGTTAAATTAATCAGAAGAGTAAGGTGACATTGGGACTGTCTTTATTACATGTGTCACTTTTGTGTATTGGACTGTTTTTATTAAATGGATTTAAGTGTCCATAGAAATGCACAGCGAGATTGTAAGGTATATAATGCAGCCCATAGAAAGTTTATTACAAGACCTGATATCTGCTATCTCAGAGAGAAGGCCGTCAGCGGGTGAAACACGTTGTACTCTCTTCCAGCAGAGCAGGGCACTCCTTCCTAAAAACACCTTCGCCACCTCCCCCCCCCCCCCTTTATGTATTTCCAGATCACAAAAAAAAAATAAAAAAGGAGGATTTTATACTCCATTTCTCTGATTCCATCTGGAGGACACTGCTACCATGGGTTGTATCTGGAGAGCTGAGGGTTTGCACTTGAATTAATTAATTTGTTTAATACTTGCTGACTGAACTCCTCCCCCCTGCAACCCCCTGTAGCCTCAGCATAATACAAAAGCCCCAAGGAAGGGGGAGACCACCACCGAAGACCAATAAGCAGAAGGGAAGGAACACAGTGTCCCCCAGATAGAACCAGAGAAATGGATTTAACGCAAGTATAAAATCCTATTTTCTTTTTCATCCAATCTGGGGGACATTGCTACAATGGGGACGTTCTAAAGCATTCCCTTGAAGGGAGAGAATGCTCTGATAATTCGACACGACACACTGCGTCCAAAACCCAGGGGTCGTAGCAAATTGCAGCCAGAAGACTATATGACTCCTGCACCTAACCTTAGTCTGACTTAACCTATAAGGCTTGTTGGACGGAGAACAGAAGCTCCTGGCGATGGTCTACTTAGCAGCTAGCCTTTCCCGAGGATCAGCATGAAACCATTCGAGTAGAAGCCAGATTTCCGAAAGTAGTCCGGTTACACAACATAAGATGGAGGGCACGATCCATAGTTTAAGAAAAAAATTCTGAGATAAGGTCCAAAGAGGCAGCCACCTATCGAAGGACTTGGACAGAACCTCCAGGTGCAAGTGAACCCTATACAGTCTTGTAGGCTAAATAAGGGGACTGTGTTGTGCGCCACAGTCCTGACAACGCATAAGGAATAATGGAAACCACCGAGGGCCCCTGGCCTGATGTCCTGCACACTACAGGGCTGGTATGGAACTGCACTGTCACTTGGTAATTGCACACCTAGAGCCTTAGACCTTCCCCATGTGCCGTGGAAGGAAACGTGGAGGTGTGTGCAGAACCCTTAGAGAGAGGTCCGTACCTCCTGCACATTTACAATCCTGTGCTGAACAGAGCAAGTCCAAGAGGACACGCTTACCCTAGTAACTGAGCGGGAGACACATCTGTAGTAATCTGTGGAAGCGAGGAACAGGGAAAAAAAATTTTGTGGGATGAACTAACGCTCACACCCGCCCACGAAGGCACTGCATGCCCTGTGGTAGTCAAAGGCTTTCTGACCTATCAAAAGGTGGCCACTTATTTTGGAGGGACATCTAATCAACCACCAGAAGTCGACCATACAATCCTGATCAAGGTTGCCGATGATGTTCCCGGCTGGGAGGGGCCCCGATGGAGAAGGTCTGTGTAAAGCAGATTATCTTCTCCTCCCCAGACCCTGCAGGCAGAATACATCATCCAGACCCAATGGCCCCAATTTGAAGTCATCAGCATTCTAAGAAGGGCGCCCCCTCTAGACCCTCCGGAGATTAGGGAAATTTCCACAGTGGAAGGAATGGGTGTCCCATGTGGGACTTCTACTGCCCGGCCCGACGACCACCTCTACAGTAGGAACCGGGTCCTGGTGACCGTGTTGAGACGCCCTAAGATATACAGTATATCAGGTAAATCAACTGTCAGCACAGCCTTCTGAAGATCTGTGTGGAAGAACCCTTTCCCGGTGGACTGCTGCAACAGAGGTCTACCCAATGGACTAAGGCTGTAATTAAATGCCCTCTGGAATTCCTGATCCTGCCCTGAATGTTGACATATGCCACAGCTCTGGTATTGTCAAACTGAAGGAGGACTGGAACAATTGAAAAATGACCAAGCCACCTGTTGGGGAGGTAACATGACCGAGGTCCACTTATATCTGTAGACCCTCTGAACAAATCAGGTACCTAAATATGGATACCAAACCAAGAACCCTTTCCGTCTGTCAAAGGACCACTGTTCTCCAGCCCTGCGTGTCGTGAGATGGTCCCATCTCAGGAACCAAATACCAGAGAAGACTCTGCTTGACATGAGTGTGGAAAATGTAGCATCTGGGCCACCCAGCAGAGAGTAGAAACCTTTCTTTAGGAGATCTCCTTTAGACAGTAGGATTGTAACCTCCCTTAAGGTAGTATCACAAAGTCTGAGACCATTTCCGAAGAAACCTCATGTATGGAAGCATTAGAAGACAATGGCTGACAAAATTCAGCCTGCCCTACCCGAACACACCCAGGCCTCCGGTCGAAGTCTGTGGCCTTGGTATCCAGAAAGAGTTCCAAAAGATCATTCCCTGTAAGGGAACCTATGAGAATTGAGTAGAGATAGAATGGTCACTGCTGTTATAGTATGCAGGATGAACCTGCCATAGAATGTTGCAGTGGAATTCCAGTCCTCCTGGGGCACAGCTAGGTGGGTCTAATCAACCTATGCAAGACACCTTGCTCACAGGAAAGGGCCACTTGAAAGCAAGAACCCTGCTATAAACTGAAAAGAGGCCGAAGGCCAACCAGATGGAGTTGTAAGTCATCTCTCATAATGCTGGGAGGTAGGGACTCCTGTTGTTCCAGCCCGTTCTTATCTACCAGTAGAGACCTCACACAGAAGCAACCCCTGCTAATAAGTGGAGTATAAATCCTGAGAGTATTGCCCTACCTGGTCAGCGTCTGAAAAAGTTAGAGCAAGCTCTTCTACAATCTCCATGTCCCGGTCCTATACTGCTCCCAGTCAGCAAGTAATAAACAAATTAATAAACTTGTTAAGTGGCAATTCCCAGCTCCCAACATACAACCCATGGTAGCAGTGTCCCCCAGGTTGGATGAAAGAGAAATCAGTTTTTGTGAAAATAACCCAGACTCCTCAAGGAACACTCATAATCTTCCCAACTCCTCCCAGCAGGCAGTGCAAACTTTTGCTAAACATAGATGTGACCATCTTGGCCTGCAAATCAAGCTCTTAGCAAACAGCATTTGCACTGCACTGCACTTTAATAAATGAGCCTCATCATGCAACAATATCATTGTTAATTACGTTTTTTATATTATCTTGTACTCCATATTCATAGACTTTTTATTTTACAATTATATACTTAATTTGAAGATAACTGAAAAGCAATTTAGATAAGGTATGTTATTAATGAGAAACTGAACCATTGGCTGTAATTTGCATACAATGTTATCTGGAACCATTGCATTAGTATTTCTTTTATACATTATTTTGTAGCATTTTTTAGTGTTAGGACTACTTAATAGCAGAAGCACCATGAAGTGGCAGGTGGCTTATCAGATATTTGCCAATGTGTGTACCTGAGATTCCTGCATTTATGTACAAGTAGAATTGCAACCATTTTACTGGTTCACATCAGTGTGCTTGCAGATTTTTCTCAGTGTGTTTCTAGATAACTAACCCTTTCTAGCAATTGCTGTAAGCTTTTAAATTGATTGAGCAACTTCCATTTTCTGTATTGAAATTGCTTGCTGAAAACTTAGATAAACACTGTTGCAGCAACTGGAGATTGGCCTTTCTTGGCATGCTCTGCCACCATGAAAACAATGAGTGCTGTGTAGTATGTTTCCATAGTTGGAGTTTTCATAGTTGCTAAGGGCAAACTCCTTAAAAACATATCTATCACATTGCAGCAACAGTGTTTTTCCAAGTTTTCAGAAAGCAATTTCATGCAGAAGTACTATTTCAAGTATCAGGAGTTATTCTAGTAAATTGTAGTACCTGGGACAATGGCCTTAACTAGACAAAATCATTTTTTTAATTGAGTTATCCTTTAACTAGGATTCACATCAATCCTATTTAATCCTTTATATATTCATGGTTGATTTCTGCATTGGTAGGGTACCATGGGTATCCAAATTAGTTATTTAGCAGATGTATATACTATTATTTTGTTTTAATTTAAGAAAATGGCTAGGCTTTATTATATAAAGTGTCTATTTATTGCCGAGCTGAAACCCCCCAACAAAGTACTGTCAGTAAAAAATTGTAAATTGATTGCGTGTTTTCTGTTGAAATACAAGAATGCTAAAAGGACACTACAGACAATAACTATATAAGGGGAAACAGTAGTTTGATAACGCTCTGCTGCTTGGCATGGTTATTTTTGTTCCTTATTGTTTCCTTACTTAGGATAAATGCATTGTAGAGCAATGTAAATCAAATATGAAAACTGACAAACAAGACATCTAGGTGAAATATAGCTACTTTACTTACCTGATTTTTTTTAATCACAATATGAAAGTAAAATATACAGTTAAATAACTTTAAAGTGGAAAGTTAATTTAATGGTAGTAGTTATGGTGGTGTTAGAGAGGGTGTTCAGATAGAAATGTATTCAGTAAAATGTGATGTGCACACGTAGGGTTCGCAAAAGGGTCACATTCCCCTATCAGACCAGCACAGAAGCAGGTAGTAATATGCAAATAGAGGCATACACTTACAATTCATAAAAATCAACAGTAGGAACTTCTATCCCCATGTTTTGTTTACCAACACCTGCTGTGGAAAATTAGACCACCTGCTCTATAAATTAGGCTAATATATTTTCATTAAGATAATTACAGGAAACCATAGCTAATTATAACTTCACTTCCAATATATGTTATAAAACAGATTTATGTACTTAATGGTTCTACACTTACTTACATGAGTTACTGTTATGAAGTGACGGACTGTGCTCAGACACAATCTGGGAGTAGTCATTAAAGTAGGTTTTCTCCTGAGCAGTGATGGCACAAGCCTGGAAAAATATTGGTTTTATACATTTTAGGCTTTTACAATAAAATTCTTTATTAATAAAAAGCATAAGGTTTGATTTGCTCTCCCTCAAGAGAATCAGCTGAATAGATTTCTTACACAAACCAACATCCATCACTGCCACTCTTTTCATGTGCTGCCAAATTATCCCGCCCACCAAACAAAATAAAGAATACCACTGCATCCCGAAATCAGTAAAATCCATTTTCTAGGTTTACAAATTGAAACTACATGAGCTAAGATGTTAGTAGCAGTAACAAAACCCTGGCACTGCATCTCTCCTCCATTTCTCAGACCACATTCAAACCACCATTCAGTTTGCTTATTATTGTAAATCATTACCTTTACACTTACTGTAGCTCTACGTAATCTATCTGATCCTTTGCAAGGTGACAAGTGAGTAATAAATCCCTATAGTACATGAATGGTATATTTGTAAAAACAGTTGCAAAAAAATAGCTATATTTTAAGATGGCCATAAGAAATATAAGGACTTTAGAAGTCCCCTCGGAGTTTCATGACCCGTATGAAAGCACTTGGCTTATAATCTCATTATGTCATATAGTCGTGAAACTCCTCTGTGATCTCTACTATCCTTTTGTTTCACAGTAGCACATATATAATCCTACAGAACATTATGCCAGAGAAGTGTGCAAGATGTTCCAATAGTAACTTAAGATATCTCCGGTTTGATGTCCAACAAGAAGTTGTTGTTTTTTTGCAGTGTTCTTTGCTAATCTTTGAATTTATTCATGCTATACCATGTATATATATGTCAATTACACAAACTCAAATATGTTAACACAAGGAGTAGCAACAAAATAAAATAAAAAATAAAACAAAGAAAGGAATATCTGTACTGAATAGACAATATCAAATAAATGTTTGAAATTAAACAAACACAGCAAAAAATATTAATATTGCGATATTTGCTTCATTACTCTTTTTTATGCTTTACCAACTCATTTTCAGTGGTTTTTTATACATATTGGACCAAATACAATATACATTAAAAAATACAAGACAATGTTTTTTTTAGCTCCATACAAATCTTTGTGTTCACTGCATATAGGTCAGAGCTGGGAAAATCCCAGGAGTCAGGAAGCAACACATTTGAGAGTCACCGAAGTTGCTGTCAATAAACGTTCCTCTAACCTGGCTCCTAAAAAGACCATGGTCTGAATTCTAAATTCCATGTTCTTTTGTCAACTTCTGACATAGAGTCTTATTTACTTTGTACATTTACCAAATGGGCAATGGGTCACTTTTGCTAGTTTAAAATGAAAGTATATGAATAACCTTTTCCATAACATTTCCAGGTGCCTGGGCATTAAAAAAAATAAAAGGTCAGTTGCTGGTACTGGTCTACACCAATAGTTAAATTTGGTTGCCAAGAAAACAGAAGGACCCTACCTCTGCTGATTTAGAGTATTTGGAAACATGCTAAAAGCAAATATTTAAAAACAATATTGTAATGTGTTTTAGGAGAGTGTAAACAGTGTTGTCCGGAGACTGAAATAATAAAGGTACATTATACAGAATAATAATTTAGCATGAAAACCATATGCAAGTACAAAAGTGCTATAACACAGCAACTAATCTGATATTGTGATTTTTGTAGCATATGCTAAAAAATTTAAGCACATTATTAACAGCTTATAAAATCAAATTCTTAAAGCAAATGCTTGTCATGGGTTAACGAAAACTTATCCTGGTTGCCCAGTTTTATAAACATTCTTGCATGACATCTCTTGCGGTAGAAACGAGTACTTCCATGCTACCTCTATGGCACAGCAGGTATTTGTGAACAATCCATTTCACATCAACAGAGTAAGATTTAAGGCAATTTCCATAATAATACATTAGATAATAAACATATGTAATAAGAAAATTGCTCACTGCACAATTCCATATTTCGGCAAAAGTTATATCCACATACATATGATAAATTTGTAGTGCTGGACTACAACATGAAAGGAATCCAGTCTCTTGAGAAACAAAGAATTAAACAGAATACCTTCTAAAAATTGAAAATAACAGGCATAGTAATAAATAAATACAGATTACCTGCATAATAATCACAGACCAAGCAAGTGTATTGCAACGTTAACATTTTATATCACACTGGTGGGAACAAGCCCATAAGAAATCTTCCATACTGTATTTAATGCATTTTTAGGCTGTAAAGTACATTAACAGTGGATAGGTGAGAATAAGCGCTGAAACTTAACAAGCTGGAGTGTCTAATAGAGGGACAATATATTGAAAAAATTATTTAATTTCAATCATCCAACTTTATTTTTTTTAAATCAAATTGTTAAAGAATCTATATGTGTGTGTATAACAATAAATGCAATATGGTCAAAAGTTGGTAGAATGATATTCTGATAAAAGGAAACAGATGTATGGTTCCTGGGCACATGGAAAATCTCTAATTGTGTGATGCATATGTGTCAATAGTGTAAACCTCGATCAAAGTATTCTTTTATTGATAAATCTGATCAAAGGTAAATGGTTCAGTGTAAAATTTACAGCAAAACTATCGGTCTATAGCTGATTGAAAAGGGTGTATTGTAATGAATGATTAAAGACTAATAACCCTGCAACTTTCCTGCAGTTATCATTCTTTTTTTTTAATAATCAGATTTAAAATGATCACATTGAAATGAGTGTGCCTTCATTGTATATTGATGTGACTGTAGTGAAATCCAAACCAAAATATGTTAAAAATATAAAATGTTTCCATCTTTAGACATGTTTTGTTAAAACAGTTTCATAATAAAGCCACTAGGTGGTAATGTTCTTTCGATGCTCGTAAATAGTTACCGTATTTCCCCATGTATACGACGCACCTTTTTCCCCAAAATTTTGGGTCCAAAACCTGGGTGCGTCTTATACAGGGCTAGCGATACAGGGGTAGCGTTACAGGGGCAGTGGAGGGGGGGGGGGGTGATCCAGTAGGAGGGGGACAGGCAGCGTGTCAGCGCGATCCAGCAGGCGGGGACAGGCAGCGGGGATGCAGAAGGCAGAGTGTCAGCGCGATCCAGCAGGCGGGGACAGGCAGCGGGGATGCAGAAGGCAGAGTGTCAGCGTGATCCAGCAGGCGGGGACAGGCAGCGGGGATGCAGAAGGCAGAGTGTCAGCGCTATCCAGCAGGCGGGGACAGGCAGCGGGGATGCAGAAGGCAGAGTGTCAGCGCGATCCAGCAGGCGGGGGACAGGCAGCGGGGATGCAGAAGGCAGAGTGTCAGCGCAATCCAGCAGGCGGGGACAGGCAGCGGGGATGCAGAAGGCAGAGTGTCAGCGCGATCCAGCAGGCGGGGGACAGGCACCGGGGATGCAGAAGGCAGAGTGTCAGCGCGATCCAGCAGGCGGGGACAGGCAGCGGGGATGCAGAAGGCAGAGTGTCAGCGGGGATCCAGCAGGCAAGGACAGGCAGAGAGTGTCAGCGGGGATCCAGGAGGAGGGGGACAGAGGCACAGTGGCAGCGATTGCAGGGAGAGTGTGCTGCCTGGCTGCTCTGATCACTATCAGAGCAGCCGGCCATTACACTCTCCCTGCCTTTTTTGACAGCTACCGTAATATTTTTTTTCCAAATTTCGGGGCCAAAAGTAAGGTGCGTCTTATACATGGGAGCGCCTTATACATGGGGAAATACGGTAATTTACTTTAACAGGGTAAGAATGATGGCAGTTATCATACAATAAATAAAAAGGTGTATAGTAATAACATTCTTAAGCTCATAATGTTTAATTAGAAGTATAAACACAACAAGACGAACACACACATACATTATATGCTGCACTCTCTTTATAAAGTCACCATCGTTTATCACCAGTCATACTCACTGTACAAAAGTGGATTAAGACGTACATACGCACTCTTTCATTAAATGACAAAATAAATTGAAGAATTGAAAGATGCCAACATCTTGGTTACAGTCTAGAAAATAGCCTACATTCTGATAAGATAAGTGTTCCAATTTTCTTGTTTATGTCATATATGTGTCATGCTTGTAAAACATTAAAAAAACAAAATGAGAAACAGCAAAAATATGTTCTATTTGTGGTTTTAAAGGTGTAAATATTATCTATAATATAAATGTCTAGTGGCGTGTTAGTCTGTCTGTGTGTGGAAAAAATAAAACCAAGCTGCAGCGCCACCTGCTGGGCGGAGTTATACACTGACCTACTAAATTGTTAGTGTGTGTGGGGAAAAAAATTCAGAAAGGGCTGAAATTTGGTATACTAAGATGTTTTTAATTTGTTAATTGTTAAAAGTGTTTATAAAGATTTAAAAAAAATATATATATATTTCTTGAAGTAGAAGTGACAGTTGGGAGTGGTTGGTGGTTGCCAGGGGTGACAGTGGGCAGTGGTTGGTGGTTGAGGCCTGGGCTATGGCCCAAATGCATGACAAGAACCTTTTTAACACCTTAAGTAGGTTGATTTGACTAGAATGCATGAGTATCATGCACGGGTTAACTTGTGTATATATATATATATATATATATATATATATATATATATATACACATACATATATATATATATATATACACACATATATATATATATATATATATATATATATATATATATTGTACACAGAGTCCTATAGTGGCAAACATTAGAATGGTAATTACTAAAATGTGCGCGGTCCATATCCCCACCAAGTGCACAACATACGGCTCCCAAGTGAGGAGTTTAAAAGTGCTCAGATAAAGTTCTGCTGAAAAAAACATTAATTAACAGTGTCTTTAGGCTCTTGGTCTATCATAATGTATTTAACAAACAAGGGGATATCACAAATGTAATTAACATGGTATGTAAATATATTTGAGTATTCCAATGATTGCGTTATAGTAATTACCAGTCGTGGTGAGCCCGTCGGAGGACTACATGATGCCTGCATGGTATCTGTATGAGACACTGGTGGATAGATAGGCTCTGCAGTAAAGGACGGTTCTCCCTGGTAACCTTCTGCCGGCTGTATCACACTGTGACTTATCCTGTGAAGAGCTTAAGGTTTGCAATACATTCTGTTTTACTTTAGGAGGAACATGAACTCTTTTCTACAAAACATGAAGACAGCTGTTTATTTAATCTGTTTAATATACAAGCTAGAAAACCAAATGTACTTGGGCAGTTATAACAATATAACACAAATAAAGCTCCCGAGGAAATGAAAGTTACAATTAAGTCACTATTATTATTTTTTTTACTGTTGTGAGAGTATAAGTGATATGTTATATTAAGTGTTCTCTTGAAATTGAAACTAAAGATAATAGAATCACTTATTTAACCCATTTTTAAAGAAATACATTTGCTACATACAAAATTAGGGGAGGTGGGGGTGGTGGTTTGGTTGTATCGGTTAGTTAAGTTACAAATGTGCAGTAACCCATGGCAGATTTATCACTTTAGTTTTAATGTTATTTCTGTTTAAATAAAGACCTGTAATTCTGACCTTCATCTGCACCCCTCTCCATATATGTCATTCCATCATGGTGTCTTTTCTTGGCTGTGGATGGGGAGTTCACCTTTAATTCGTTTAGACTCTCTAGAGCGCTGTTAGGTTTAGTTAGAGACCTCAAGAGGGAAATGCTTATTCCCGAACAAGCCTGTTCAGGTGAGTCAACATCCATTTCGTTATGCCAGATCCCTTTAACTGTATGCTGTATGTTGGTAACTGGCAACTTGGGTGAAGATTTGCTATTAATGTATCTACATATGTCATCATCATTGCTAGGTGTTGCTTCCTGCTTTGAATGATCAACTGATTGCAATACTGACTGACAGGAAGAAATATGGCTTTCCTCATCTTTGTATGGAAAAAACAAAGTTCTGTTCTTAAATAATGGCAAACAGTTTTCTACTGTCTCTTTACAAGCGCTCTCACTTCCTCCCTCTGATTTGCTGTAGCAGTCACTACTTTTATCCATGCAGCGGACATTGGGAAGAGTCTGTACACCTTCCACTTTACCACATGAATCATCAGATACTGCAGAGGCGATACAATCATTGCAATTAATCTCCTTCAGACCATTTGTAGATTTCCTGCCATCAGTATTAAATAAAAATACATTCTCAGCACTTGTTTCTTGATCTTTCCTTTCTAACATATTATTTTCCTCAGCTAAGTCTACGCATTCTTTAGTCATGGCTGGCACACTTTCTGGAGGCGGTTGATCCACTGTTGGACCATCGTCATCTAATTCCGTAAAATCAAAACTGTCCATTAGGTTAAATGTAACCTCTGAGAACAGTTCATCGTCCTTCTCATTATCTATAATCAAATCATCATTATTAACTTCAACTGTATTATGAGAAGAAGCAAATGTTTCTGGTGTAGGGGATTGTCTATGACTAAGGCCAGACTTACAGGAAACATCATAAGAGTGCAGGTCCATATTAGAAAGCCGTTTGTTTGATAGTTTGTCGGCTTGTGAGACATATGCCAAAACACCAGATTTCTCATCTTCAATAGAGAGATTGTCAGTTGTTGTATTCCTCATGTCTTGACTTATTATTTCCTCTTGTTTTGCCCCAAAGTCCTGTATGCCAACAGGAACAGAAGTGAGCCTCTTATTTGGGCTACTAGACAGTACGAATGGGTCATTATTGTCACTATAACCAGTGGTAGAGGCTGGAGGTTGATCCAAGTATACTTCCCAGCGACTCTTAGTAGCTACAGGTTTTATAGGAGAAAGAGTATGAGGGCTTTGCCAAGGCTTTTCCCTTTCTAATGCACAGACACTGCTCATACTTCTCAGTACCTCACTGTTGCATTTAACCAGTGGTTCTTCAGACAATTGCTCATCACGGTTCGTAAAAGAATCTATTCTACTTGGCTGGGACTTTAACAGAGCCAAAATTTGTGCTGTGCTTCGTATGCTTTGTTTAATTTCTCCTCCTTCTACTGGTATGTCAACATGTTTCCGTTCATTTGTTTGCTTTGGAGAGACTGACAAGTTACCAGACAAATTAGCTCCATTAATATCTGTATGCCTCCAGGTCACTATTTTATCAGAACATAAGTCAGGTGGCTGGGTTGAGTCTGCCTCCCTTCTGTACGGTGTAGCAAACAGAGGAGAAGTAGCATACAGCTGTGCAGGTAGAGAAGAGTGCCCTTGTGTCAGCTGGGCAGAAGACGTTGTCGCAGGTTCCTCCACACCTAGAGATGGCTTCTTTGTGATTTCACGAGGACCTTGAAAACCCTGAAATAATATGCATGCTGTGCTTTAATTCATATAACAAACACCAACCCCAAGTTTTTTCCATCAAAATATTTTCGCAAATTAATTATTTAAAAATATAAATATAGAAAAAGTTGCCTTGATGGACTCTGAGCAGTTCTGAGCCCTGTGTTTATTGTCCTCTCCACCTAAAATGGTAATGTTACAGCTGCACATGAAGCAACACAAGTGAATCAATGTTACTGCCTAAAACAATATCTATTCTTCCACTAAATCTTTCAGGTGTTTGTGTGAGCACTTATGCAGACAACCGACAGACTGTAACAAAGGTAGAAATATAAGCAGAACTTTCTAATAAGTAAATAGAAAAGCAGGATGACATGAGACAAGTGGAAATGTTCAGGGCTTGTTACCGCATTAACATTTTTAACAAACCACAAAAAAAGCATTTGCCATTAAACACAATTTACCTTATTATCAGATTTATGTAATGAACTAAAAAATGTGCATCAACAGTTAATTTCAGACAGCGACTGGCTTGAAATGGTTGAGGGTGCCTGGCTGCCCACCGAAGAGAAGTTACTCTTTCAAATATCTCCTTGAAAATCACCGGCAAAACCAACATCATAAACTTGCAAGAGGTATGTGCAATGCGTTTAAATGGGCATTAAAGTTAATTGTTTAAAGAGAATATAGTTCCTGCATCAACACACATGCATTCATGCTTTAATGGCAGAAGCCAACTTACTCTGGGAAAAAAACTTAGGCTAGGTACACACTGGCCCGATGATTGCACGAAAAACCTCCAATCAGTCGACATCAGACCGTTTGGTCAGATATAGTGTGAGTGTGTATAATGACACGATGACCTAAAGTCATCCCAAAGCGCCGATCATTGGTTCATTTGGTTGGTCGTACTGTTTAATATTTTACGACCAACCACCAACCGATCATGTAGTGTGTATGCCCTCATGCTCAAGATATCCATAGAGTCGTGTTCTTGTCAGCCGATGCTAGCGGCGAATGTCCCTGTGAATAAATGTAGAGAGTGCTGTAAAAGGAATAATTTATTTGTACATTCTGAGACAGAATGTTTCATTTCAGAGTCACAGAAGCTAATGAAATTTGTTAGGACATGTGGATAGCTATAACAAGGCGGTTTTAATCAGTGTGACAATGCGACAATTATGAATGAATGAATATTGTTCTGTCATTCTCTGAAGACTAGAGGCCTAGATGAAGGACAAAATGAAGAGCACATATCTGAAAGTAAATCGTGTCAGTGTGTACGCATGAATCGTCATACTGATCGAGCTTTCAGTCGTAGGTTCAAGCGTTTGAAAGAACACGTTGGTCTGAAAATTCTTCAGTGTGCACCTAGCCTTATTCAATGGGTGTACAAGTAAACAATAATACAAATTTTAATTATTTTAATTGAACTCACTGTAAATTTCCTCTTTAACCCAGCTGGAGGTCGCAGGCCAACAGATTTTAGCCCATTTCTGTTGAACTTGGGCACATCTTTAGCTTCAGTAGAGCTCTGTGAGCCATTGCTGCTTTCTCCCACTGTTTCCACAGTGATTAGAAACCGGTCACTTTCTAGATCATCCCCAGGAGTCACCTACAATGGTTAATATACAGTCTGCTATTACCATCTCTATCAAACAGAAGCAAAATCAGAGCTTTGGGGTAATGATTTGGATATGAGATTCTGGTAAAACACTTGATAGAGTGCATCTCTAAGGTGTCACAGAATCAAATACGTAAATTAAACTTCTTTCCTCAATGGCATTCTTTGATAAAGGATCCCCATAAAGTGATGAAATTACATACTCTAGCAGAAGGATGGCAGAGATTCACAAATTAAAGCTGCACTACCAACTAGTGGGTGAAAATTTTTGTACATCCCTTTAAAATGATGACAGATTGGAAGAGGGGGGGGGGGGGGGGGTTTCCCAATGAAAAAAATGTAAAGTCCAGAATTATAACCTCTCCTGGGTACTCCTGGTCACCCCTTCCCCCTCAAAATGTTGCACAGTTTTTATTTTCAGCATGGGCAGATAGACTTACCATTGAGTCTGGGTAAAACTGGCTGCATGGAACCATACAGGCTCGGGGGATGGGATGGAGCTGTAACGCTCTGTTCTCTCCATAAGTGTTATTGCAGCTTTAAAGATTGTAGTGTCACATGTTTTAGGCTGGGATTAAATGTGTCAGAGTGCCATTTTTCCGGAACTCAAAGTGGTCCACAAAAAATACATAGCATATTTGGCACTCAGGACACCCTAAATCAGATTCTGGCACCTTGCTTTGGGTCCTACTGACTGCACTACTGACCTAAAATTTTACATTTCAGATATGAACCATAAAGGTAAAATACATTATCCAGTGTTACCTGGACATTCCCCTATAGTAATGTTAAAAGGTAAAGAATTACCATCAGCTCCCCACCCCAACACAAACTTTATTATAGATAGCTGAAGCTTTATTTAAAACAATGTGCCAATGGGATCTCTTACAGATTAAAAAAAAATAAAAATCAAAGACCACCTCCGGATAACTGCGACATTAATGGCCCTGCTCCTGTGTATGAATCCACACAGTGCATTACTGCAAAGCAAATCTACAAAGTTGTCACTCTGCCTCCTTCTTTAGAGAAACAACCTGCTGCAGATGAGTGATAGAACGCATGATGAACATATTCAGTTTAATAAAAACTCCTTTTATTTCGGATACATTACACATCTCAGTAATACACAGCTTTAGATAAATATTCATTTAAAATAGCGGTTACTTGTTCTTTAATGTACATACAATTCTGGAATTTATGTTAATGTAATCTAATAAAACTACCACGAAATATAAAATACAAGTTTATACAATAAGAAAAATAATAATGTTACATTCACAAACATGTATATGTACACTGAGTAAAGCAATTATTTTTGTTTTCCTCCACTAGCGGCTCACAAACGCAGTCTGCTTCTGTTTGCTACTTTTCTCTGCCGTCAAAACAGAGGTGCACAGCAACATAATTCCAAAAATGAAATAGACATCATTATCATGAATCTCTTACAGTTCACAAAACTTATATGAATATATTTCATTTGTGCGTATTACAGGGCTCTTTTAAAGCTATTTGTGTTTCAGGGGCAATTTTTCCGTAAAATTAGTTTCTGTAAATTCTTCGACTTCCTCTTAAAGTCAGCTGCAGCCCTGATATTTATTCCTTTCATTTGCCTAGATCTGTAAATGAGCAAGTTATCCCATTTACCTTCACTTTATAGTGTAGTAGCTTACTTATCTGCTCTCCAGTGACTAGACTCAATAATATGAACATCAAACTTCAGGAAAAAGTCTAATTTTTCTAATGTTACAGTGTTCTAATCCAATAATAGCAGTGCCTAAGGTTTGATCATGGGATTTGACCGAGATTTGAAGCATCTTTTGAATTGATCACTATTCATAATGGGTACTGTGCAGTCAGTAAAGGCATCAAGCCAACAGTGCTAATAAACATCATGCAAAAATGCAGAAAATCTATCCGTTATGGTGAATTAAAAGTACCTTAAAATAGCATTCCCAGGTAAATATAAGTTTAACTGAGCCACTGTGTAGAATGCACTCTGAGACAGTTCTTCCTAAGGCTCCAGTGTTGCCTTAGTGCTGATTTACAGCCTATGGTGGAGTGACCATGTGGACCAACAGGAAGCTACAAGCACTCTCTTTCTATTGATCTGCGGGCTTGCACACCGGTCTGGCGAACAAATTCAGGTAAGACTAGACCTGTTCACAGGAAAGGCCTCTGGGAAAACCTGCTTCAGCATGCAAGGGCTTCACTAAGGTGAAGTAGCAGATCAGTTAGACTTACGTTTAACTGGGAGTGCTCCTTTAAATAGTAACTCACCTCACTAGTTTTAAGGAAAACACTTTCCAGACGCTGTCCTTTGTCACTGTATAAAACAGCCTACATTAAAAGAAGAATACACGTTAAGAGAGCACGTAATTATATCTTCATGTAAAATAATTTAGATTACCAAAACATATCAAGAGATTACGGCTTGTGATTGGACCTCCTGCTCAGACAAGAAAAATGGCTGCATTCAGCACTAATCATTCCTTCAACTGGTAGGCACACTTTCCACAGTCTCCAATTTTGAATTTGTTAAAGAGTTGGACACTACATAACATATTCAGATACACAGGACATGATTGGATGAAATGTATGTAGATTTGTACACACAGTCAAGATTACATTAAACGAAAGCGGATTACTCCGTTTACTACGTTATGGATCCCGAGGATGAGAACTACTAAGAATGGTATTATACGAATGGTTAAGAGGAACGTGGATTCAGGGGCGGAGTTAAGCCCCAATCTGATTAGCTGGACAATTAAATTAGACTATATAAGGAGGACATTATGAGGTAGCCCTTTTTCCTGACGAAGCCTAATGGTGAAACGCGTAGGTCACCTCAGATACACAGTACCGGACTATCACACAACTAATTATCCTCAACTCATACTTTGCAACACTATTTTCAAAGTGTGGAATGCGGAAATCAACGTTCCAAAGCGAAGCCGAGAAACCTGAAGATCGGATTTTGGAACGCACAATGCATTCCATCTGACAGGAAGTCAAAATAGAAAGCCAACTGCAATCTAACAGCAAAAATTGGATTTAAACTTTCATTGCACCATTACTTGTGCCAACAGATCATCCTTTGAAAAACAATCAGACTTTATGTGAGTACTCACACATCGTTTTTCTACATTGTATATTGAACTATGGGTGATATTTTTTCATATAACACTGAAGAGTGTATGTGAAGGCTATTAAGTGTTACAGCACACTGGACTATCAGAGTCACACCAACTGATATGGACATTTTATTTTATATTGTCTAAAACTGTATTACAGTGCCATCATAGCACATAAGATACATATATCTATTCTATGCCAGAAGGATTATATTAGTCTATACTTTATATATATATATATATATATATATATATATATATATATATATGCCTAATAATTTTAAGTACAATAAGAAAATAATCTATTGTGTTTACTACTATATTTGTGGCGCCAGGGAATTTATGTATGTTTATAAAGTGTACACATTAGGTTAATGAAACACAATACAGTGGTATTTGTTATAAACATGTGAAGGAACATGGTGAGGCTAGGTATTCAGAGTAATAGACATTGATTCCACTTGGTCAGAGGGAAAGATGCAGATGTCGAGTATTTTAACCCATATTGATTCCATGCCATAACTCTGGATTCTAGATATAATTTTATATATATTAGTAGGTTGATTGGCTGCTATTAAATTGACCCTTTTGTGTGTGTGTGTGTGTGTGTGTGTGTGTGTGTGTGTGTGTGTGTGTGTGTGTGTGTGTGTGTGTTAGGATATTTAGGACGTAAGCTCCAATGGGACAGGGACTGATGTGAGAGAGTCCTCTGTACAGTGCTGTGGAACTAGTGGAGCTATATAAATAAATGATGATGATGATGATGACAGGGAGGTGGAGGACATGGAAGTTTCCAATTCTGGGCTATTGCAATGGGGGTATGTCCTGTTACATATCATCATCATTTATTTATTTAGCGCCACCAATTCCACATTCCTGTACAGAGAATATCTGTCATACACATCCATGCATGACAATATTGGTCTAAATTCCCTAACATACACACACACACACACAGACTAAGGTAAATTTTTGTCAGCAGCCAATTAAACTCCCATGTATGTTTTTGCAGTGTGGGAGACACCAGAGCACCCAGGGGAAACCCAAGCAAGCACGTGGAAGACATACAAACTCCACAAACATAAGGCCCTTGGTAGGAATCGAACTCATGACACCAGCGCTGTGAGGGAGAAGTGCTAACCACTTAGACACCGTGTTGCCATCTATTATATGTCTGGAGCTGCTACGGGGTGTAAAGGTGGAATAGGGCAACTTCAGGGAGAGGTTGCAACCTTGTATTAGTGACCTGGTTTATTATGTTAAAAACTTCTGGCCCAAATTTTTTAGGACCCAGCTTTGCCTCATTCCCACCAACAAAATTTAGGAAGAAAGCCAGAACTTGCGGAGCTTATCTGGTGTGAAGTATAGTCTGTGTAGGAGTTTCACTAACATTTCGGAACTTAAGACATTTTGGGCATGATTCTTTACCAAAAGTAAGTCAAGAAAGGGAGTAAGTATTTTGCTGGACAAAACCATGTTACACTGCAAGGGATGCAAATTAGTTTATTATTTTGCACATAAGTTAAATACTGGCTCTTTTTCATGTAGCACACAAATACTTGATAGAATTATTTTTTACAATATTTAAAGTTGATCTAGGACATGTCCTACTCCAACTATAAATCTGCAATCTCATTTTAAATTTAAATTCCCCTCCAATGCAACATGGTTTTGCCAAGGTGCAAAGTTACAAATGTTTTGATTTACTTTCCCTAATGATTGAGACACTTAGTACACATTTTGCCCCATTCATCTTCTGTCAGAGAAATTTGTAGATCTGCCTACCATTTAGTTTGAACAAGTAGCCTGTTTTCTTCTAGAGGCGAGAGTAAAACTTTGTACTAAGACGACATTTCACCTTTATGTTTTGATGATGATAGGAGTAAACTTATAAAAAGAGAAGGGGGTTTCAAAGTAAGAGAAACGGGGAACTATGTGTTTGGATCCAGTGACGGATTTGTAAATATTCCTAGAAGTCCTGTGTAAGGATATGATAGTAAGCAATTGAATACATTACATGAGAACTTTGATTTCGTAGAGATCCTGTACAGTGATAAAGCCCCAATTATACTAGTAGGTCAAATCTAAGGTTGGAATTAGTTTGGACAGTGATAGAGTTGAGAAGAGGGGAGAATGCAACCCTGGGTATATTTGAACATTTTATCCCACGCCTCTAGGCAGTCAAGTACACTCTTTAGGGTAAGGTTGTTCAGTGGCCAGTGTGTCCTATTGACCCAGATAAGATCTTTTAGTGGAAAAAGATGAGTTATGTTTTTCAATCACTACCCACGGATTTTAGAAATTTCTAATTGAGGGCCAGCTAAGCTCCTTTTATTTTGGATCTAAACAGGTGTGCTCTAGCAAGTCTCAGGCGTTGACCTCTCCAAATAAAGTTTAATGATATTGCATAAAATATACTGATTAATATTTGGAGAACTATAGACTGATACAAGTATAAAATCTTTGGGCGGAGCAATGTGAAATGCTTGTATGGTTTTAAATAGACAGCACCTTCATCTACAACACAAGGATATTTAATTCATTTTTGAAATAATATAATCAGTCATAACTACTACTGCCTGCAAACACAAACATAAGTAATATTCAGCCAGCCACTGCTCATTGTGAAGCATAATTGTAGAAATAAAATGTTGTATGTATTAATTATTGTGCAATTATGGTACACATACATGAATTATTGTAATGTATGTTAATGGAAGCTTTTAAGTAACTGGTACTGGATGACAAATATATTATAGAATATTCTATAAAAGTTCAGTAATCTGAAAATATTCCATCACATATTGTGAAGATAGCGTATAGAATGGAGCTACTAACTGGTATTGGAACCACTAAACAAGGAGTAGCGGAGTCTAACGCACCCCTGGTTTTTACCAGGAACTCCCACACAGAGATTTGGACTTGGCTGCAAAAGAAACGCAAGTCGCGTCTCTCCAGGATAGTCTTCAGTGTAGCAGAGGTGAGAACAGTCAAACAGGAAAAGCAGTACCAAGGGAGATACAGAGAGGGAGGTCAGAATAGCTGAGGTCAAACCAGGCTGGCAGATGCACCAAATCACAACCCAGAGAGAGGGTAAAAACTAGCCGGGTCAAAACTAGGAGGATACACAAGGAACGCTGAAGGCAGGTAAGACCTGATACTCTGGCACCCTAAATTTTTAAATACATGCAGCTGAACACCGATAAGAGGGAGGTGTGGGAGTGGTCAGTGACGACACTGACCTCCGACAGGTGCCTAGAAACGGGACAAGTTGCTGCGCATGCACCAGATGGCACCCGGAATATCAAGGAAGCTGCGTCCCTGTTGCCTAGCAACAGGACGCCCTGGTCGAAAATGACAGACGGCCATCGCTGCTGCAGAGAAGAGATGCTGGGACATCGCCTGCCACATATATATTTATAAAAAAAAGTCTAAAATTTACATTAAATTCTATAAAAGTTATTTGATAATGTAAATAACAGTCACTTTTTACTCATTAGCATAAGAAAACCAGTTAGTTGCGGACAAAAAAATAGTGATAATGTCGTGCAATACGACGAACATAAAAATCAAGTGAAGGGAAAATTTTTATCCCCACTCTTTTATAGAAAACCACCCCAAACACAGGCTATAAAGAAAGAAAATGGGAAGGGGGCATAAAGAACCTCACATTTCATCAGCAGCACCCTGAAGAAAACAGGCAGTTTCGTCTTTCCCATATGGCGTTAAATTTAAATTGTTTATCATATAGGTAGGTAGTATACAGTATTTTCCTTGTTCACAATATACCAGACATTTTTTTAAGAGTTGGGATTGAAGGAGGTTCTAAATGTTTCCAATTTTTAGTTTCACTGCTAACAATGTGTGGGGGGTGGGAGAGCAAAAAGGTCTTGATCATTCTGACACGGAAGTAAGAAGGTAGTGCACTTTATCCCTAAAGGAAATGAAATGTGGACAGGTCATCCAGATGTGGAAAAGTGTACCCCTGTGGCCACATTTCTGCCAACAGTTCAGGCTGTTAATCAATCTTAATTTTATGCAGGTAAAAGGAGAGAAACTTTACTTGATATCCCTGATGAACACATACACATTACACTTATTTACAAAATAGAACAGGATTTAATGTTGCCTCATGAGGAGACATAATTTACTGCTGTTTCTGCATTAGGCCAGAACTTACTCTTCTGAGGTACCAGAAGGCTATTTGCCAAGAGGTGAATGAGTTGAGAAGAGCAGAGGTGAACTTGTATTGGGAGATGTTGAGAGGAAAACATGGGGTAATGCTGGGAAAGACAGTGTTGCAAATGTGATGACAATTTATGTGATCCCCACTATTGTTCAGCAAACTCCAGAATTTTATGATGCAATTTATGAAATGCAGGTTGGGTGTGTAGGGGCTGTCTTAAGCCTTGTATTGATGCAGTGTTTAACAATGTAGTATTGTGTTAGTGCGAGACTTTACCTAGAGGTTATCTTACGCTATGGATAAGAAAAGTGTGCCGACACCTGTCACTCCTACATTGTGAGGCTCATAGCAAGAGGACTGGTTGGTGTGTAACTTTGCTCAGCCACTTCGATAGCAGGAATATTCAAAACAAAACCATTGTCAGACCCAAATGCAGATGTTTATTTTATTAATGTTGAAAATTATATCATATCTGTTTAACTAAATTTAACAAAAAGAGAGTTTTAATTTTATATATACAAAGTGACTAAAATATGCAAGTATAGCACCATTTCAACAACATTGTTACTTTACTAAGAACATTCCAATTTCATATCAGCACAACAATATACACTAAGTGGCCAATTTATTAGTACTAGTACTGGCTAGGACCCCTCTTTGTCTGAATTAATCTTGGTATTGATTCAACAAGGTGCTGGAAACATTGCTTAGAGATTCTGGTCCATGTTGACAGGATAACATAACATAGTTGCTGCAGATTTGTTTGCTGCGCATTCATGCTGCGGATATCCCCCACATCTTAAAAGTGCTCTATTTAACGGAGATCTGATGACTGTAGAGGCCATTAGAGAACAATGAGTTCATTGTCATGTTTGTGGAAAACAGCTTGAGACGACATGTGATTTGTGACACAGCATATTATCCTGCTGGAAGTAGCCATTAGAAGATGTGTAGACTGTGACCATAAAGCAGTGCTCCTCAACCAGTGTACCACAAAATGTTGCCAAGTGTTGCAGCGCAATGCCTCCAACAGGAGAAAAAGCAGATTTATGGCGGTACATGTGTCATACTATGGTTAACTGGAACTTGACTTAAGGAAATAATTTCACCATTTGTTCCATATGTTTTCTTTGAAAAATATTTTAGTGAAATAAAGAGTTCATTATTATTATTATTATTATGTTATGGGGGTGACACTTACGTATGTGTGACGTTTCCACAAGCGTGTTCCTTATCTCTCCGCTGCTGTTGCTGCCAATTGCGCTTATAACAAGCAGAATTGGGCCCATTTCCTTTTTTGAAATTGCATTTTTATTAGGTCGCGGGTTATTGAGCGGGTTACACGTGTGTCGAGCTCAGGTCTCTCTCGCCCTTGCTTTAGGTACTGCCTGAGAGTCTAAGACACTCCTAAATTTCTGCCCCACCTCTCTGACACATATGTTCCTTTCCTTACTTCCACTCCCATTGTACCCAGAAGTCCTGCCCTCCTCCCTACTTATCCCTTCCCTGGGCATGGAGCTAGCACTGCCCCATTCCTGTTACTTGCTGTGGTTATCCAGTTTTGGTGAGTTTATGTTCATATAACTTTCTCTCTTTTAACCACTGATTTCTACCATCTCTTCCCTCCAGCAGACTCTTCCTTTTTCAACCAAATTAACTGTAAACCGACAGCACAAAAACGTCGGCAAGCAGCGGCTCTCTCTGTCCCCGGGCTTAAAGTGCTAGCTCTTCGGAACAGGGACGTCTGCACACGCTTTCTATAGAACGTTTCATATTGTGCAATGAAACTGGTGTACTTATCAGAGTTCAGGTAAACTGGGCTCAGCCTGAAATAACCCGCGAAGTTCATCATCATCATTTAGGAACTGTTAAAATAATCAACATAGAATATTATTGTTTTTGGGAACCATGTCTTTTACTTTATACTGCACAAATATTACTGTATTTATACTATCTGCAGAAAACGTAGAAGGGCCTTGACCAAGAACTTCTAGTTGCTCTATCAAATATTAGTTGTAGCTAAAAGCTAATATTAATTATAGTTATATGCTAACATAGTTAATATTAGTTATAAGAAAAAAAAATGTTATTAGCTGCAATGTAAATTTATTACATAAAAAAATAACAATTAAATGTAATTTCTGTGTATGCACTTTGTAATTCCTGCTTTTTTTTTTTTAATTATATTTTTGCTTTTGGTGTGCCGCAGAATTCTGAAAGAGCTTAGGTGTGTCAAGGGTGAGAAAAGGTTGCGGTGCACTGCCATAAAGGGATGCACATGGTCAGCAACAATACTCAGGCTGTGTCATTTAAATCTCAATTGGTGTTAAGGGGTCTAATGTGTGCCAAGCAGACATTCACCACACCATTACACCACCACCACCAGTCTGCACCTTTGACAAAACGCAAGATGGATCCATGTCCTTTACACCAAATTCTGACCCTACCATCTGCACGTCACAGCAGAAATTGAGATTCTGTAAACCAGGCAATGTTTTTCCAATATTCTATTGCCCAGTTTTGGTGAGCCTGTGCCCACTGTCGACTCAATTTCCTCTCCTTTCATCTTTCTGTTACCTTGAACAAGTCTGTTTATTCTCCTCTGACCTCTCACTAACTAGGCATTTTCCTCCACAGAACTGTCGCTCACTAGAGGTTTATTGTTTTGCGCACCATTCCTTGTAAACTCTGTAGACTGTTGTATGTGAAAGTCCCAGGAGAGCATCAGTTTCAGAGATACTCAAACCACCGCGTCTGGGACCAACAATCATTCCATGGTAAAAATCACTTAGATCATATTTGTTCTCCATTCTGGGGTTTGGTCTGAACAACAACTGAACCTCTTGGCCATGTCTGAATGCTTTTATGAGTTGCTTCCACATGATTGGCTGATTAGATATTTGCATTAATGAGCAGGTGTACCTAATAAAGTGGCCACTGAGCATATAAAGAAAGCAATTTAACAATGAACAAAACAACTCACCTGATTTCCTTCTGTTAATAGCTTCAAGATACCATCTTGCCAGACTTTAGATTTCTTAGTCTTCTGATGAGTGTACAAAACCTTAAAAACGATTAACAATTATAACGCCAGAAATTAATTTTCCTTTGATAGACAGGCCAAATAAATATTCATACTTACTGTAAATACCTGACCAGCCATGGCTTCACACAGTAACCATTTATTCAAGCTTGTGCACTACCTACAATAAAAAAAACCCAGTGAATTTAAATTATATAAAAATATAGCGGATCCCTTAAAAACTAGCCAGAATATCCAAGACTGGACAAATCCAAGTAGCCAATGCACCTAAAAAAATACTACTGACATCAAACTGTTGGGAGTCAATTCTATTGATTTCAATGGATGCATGTATTCACAGGCTCCCTAAAAGATCATGTGACTAACTGGCTCCTGAGCTCTACAATATTTTGTCCAGCCCTGACCAAGGTCCAGTGTAAGTTCTGTAGGCATCCTAGGCGGTGCCCTCTCCCACTGGAACTGGCACCCACTCTCCCCCACTACTTCTTACCTTAACAGGGGGGAGGTAGGGGCGATATCTCCTTTTCCTCAGACTAGGAATGTGATGCTGCACTGTGATATCACAGCCTTGTGCCACACACCCAGCATATGAAATATATGCAGTTGTAGCAGCCAGCATCTTCACAGGTAAAAAGCTGCCAGCTGCTCTTCAGTGACAGCAGACAGCACTTGGTGTGGGGGCGACACAGGGACATGGGCCCCTAACAGTGCATGTTTTCCATATCTCCTTACTTTAGCACAGGTGTATTCATTACTGACTGAGACAGATCCACAATTGGCATAATTATTACACAATTGTGGAGATTGAAAGTGTTCTCAAGCCTGTGAGTTTCTTCTCAGGAACTTTCTCTTAATATATGGATTATTAATTGAGACTAGAACTGCATCTGAACAGGCATGTGTTTAATCTATAACGACTGTGATGAATTTCTTTACTGGAACTGAGTAAGTCTCTGCTGTAATCTACATTGTTGGGGATCAATATCACCTAAAGAGGACTTCTAAAGAACCGAGAATTTTTGTCATTTGATCTAATTGGTCACCACTTTTCCCCACCTTAATATACGGGATGGACAATCTTTACTATTTCGGGTGGACTTCATGTCTTCTGGTATTTAGTCCCTGAGTGGAAACTTTATAGACATTATGGGCCTGAGTCATTAAGGAAGCATACTGATCGCATTATGCAGTTGTTCTCAACGGTATATAAATCGGCTCTGCATACTCTTGGAGTCAGCAAGGAACGGATCTCAAGATATGTGTGGTGTTGACTATCTGTATAGGTTCACTCTGCTGTACTAGACCAGACACTGCAGCATGCATACAATACGTATGTGGAATATGAAATCTCAAAAAAAAGCACAGAAAAAAAAATTATTAATCAGTTAATGTTACCTGTCAATATTATAGTCATTTATGATTAGAAATGGAAATTGTAGAAAAATATTTTTTTTATATAATTTTTTTTTCTGTTGAAAAACATTAGGGCTAGGCTGTCCTTATGTCTACTGTACATAAGATACATTTTTACAGTTGCTCCTGATTGCAGACACATGTTATAGCATGCATATGATACTGACTCAGGACATAGATTAGCCCCTTAGCAGGTGCAAGAGATACGGCAGAAAAACAAGAAACTTTCACACTCGCAGAGCTTCATTCCGTCATGGCTGCATTCGCTTCAGTTTAGCATGCCCACATTGTGCATCGAGTATGGGCGCACGCTCCTTCCCCGCTCCGTTCACTCCCTGAAATCGTAGACCTTCGTAACAGTCATTTGCATTAGCATACGCAGCGGACTTGCTTTCATTGACAACCCAGTGTCCGTATTCTGGACATGCGCAGAAGGGAATTGCGTACGATACGCACAAAAAACAGAGATACGTTCCTTAATGACTCAAGCCCAGTATGTCTATTCTGCTTTCTGTGCAATAATATCAATATTTTTATGCCACCAACCGTCATATTGATGGTCCATTTATAGTTTTGAATATGCTGTAGTTCTGATTTTAGTATTAGTGTATGAATTTTGTTTATTTATAAATAAATTGTTAACTTTTTGACTATATTGGTTCTCTTGTTATACTTGGTTCGACCATTACCAGGCATAGTTTTAATATATATTAAAATATTGATTTATTTAATTAACTAATAATTTTAGACTTTTCCCTGCGCTGTTCATCTTTTCTTTTGTAGTGTGTCCCATTCGTTATGGCTGCCATAGAATTGAAACGGAAATTAGGGAACTATTACTGTTAACTTAACTTCCATGAGATACTCCAAGGCAGCCCAATATTAACACCCATAATGTCTGTTTACAGTTTTCAGGAACAGCTTGGGAAGTTTCTCAGACACCAGGGGAATGAGAAGTTACAATATATACCTTCTGGGACTGGTTTTGTTTTATCTGTTTCTACTCAGCTGACTAGGTAGTTAACACATTTGTTATGGCTGCCGGAGAGAATCTCAAGGAAATGAAATGAACAATAATAATTCCCTCACTTAAGTAAGGGGAAGTGCAGCTTTAAAAGGATAGAATCAAATACATTCAAATAAGAGTGTAAAAAAAGTTTATTACAATAGTTGGGTGAGTTGCGAATTCTGTTACAACTGGCAAATAAACAAAAAAATCAATAACACAGTTGGCATCAATACCCAAATCCCATGGATAGTCCAAAGATTTGTTCTTGAAAGCTTTTGCTCTACCAATGACCTGTTTTGCTTTAAATATTAAACAACTGCACAGTAACATTTATCTTAATACACAGACTGTAAATAATTATCAGTAAATGTTCTCATTCTATGGGGGCTGGGAATTCAATTGTGTGTAAAGTCCCGTCTAATCCTCAAAAAATGTTACATTACTAAAACATCAATGATTTTTGCAAACAAAAAATCAAAAAAGGTGTGACTTGTCATAATACTGGGTGCATGCAGGCTCTGACGGGAAGTCCCCCCACTAATGTTTATTTAACTTTGCACAGAACGTCTCTTGTGATGTATGAAGGATACTCAGTTCTCATTCTGGAATAGACAACTAAATATTCTTCTTTCCCATTACACAATTCTCAAAGTACTTTTCTGTTATATTAAATGAAGGCATATATAGATTTTAAGCTTGCAAGCAGGGCCCTCTTACCTCTCTGTCTGTCTGTATTGTTTTATTACCGTGTTTGTATTCAATTGTAAAGCACTACGGTATGTGCTGGCACTATATACTGATGATATAAAATTAAATATTGGAATGCATATCCAGACATTGGATAATAAGTAAATAATTGATGCTTGCAGAAAAAGTCATGTACACAAACATGATCATGACGAGTCTCCTCTTATAATAATTATGAGCAACATTACTTAACAGTTTAATAATAAGAAGAAACACCAAGAGCTGTGTGGGGAAGGATGTAAGCACTTATTATATGCAATTAAGTATATATTTTAAAACAACTGGAATTACAAATTACGAAATTACCCATGTCACACGCTCTGCATTTTTATAGTTAAACTGTAACTATTGTCCTTGCTATGATGTGTAACATAAGAGTAAGTGCCATAGAAACCTATCATGTTTATACTTACAGCCAGCAGCTTTTTCTAAGATTTCGCGCGTGATGACGTCATAACCCAGCGCCGTCCAGGGAGATACTAAAATGCTCGTTTGTATTCATAAACCTTCTTAGTTTAGGAATGGTGTATTTTGCTTTCTGTTTGTGGTGACATCGAACACTAAAATTGCTCTACATGCAGACTGTGGTTAGTGTAAGTAATTGGCAGAGCAGTGTTGTCATGGTAATGCAGGCGCAAACGCCATCAGCTCTCAGAAAGCGCGTTGGGTCCTGTGTAGCTGTGTGTCGCGCTTGTAGTGACGTCCAGCTCCGCCCTACGCTAATGGACTGCTCGCTGAGCAATGAGTGACATGTGAGAGTCGCAGGTAAGCGGAGCTGGGTATGTGTGCGGCAGTGATAACAATAACAATAATAATATTGTGTTCTATTGTCAGCAGCAGGGATCATGCTGGGATGGTTGTGCAGACTGTAGCGCGTTATTCAATGATCTTCACATCAGTTAGTTGCAGCAGGCAACGCACACCCTCTACTTTCATCCATTCACACTGTAGCTGTAATACTAGTACTTGCTGCATCAGCTGCGTAACTTATAGCAAGTCGGGGTCATAATAGTGTTTATTTGGTTGATTTATGTTAAAGCGCCGGGGTAATCATGAAGTTTAGTTTAGCATCTTAAATTCTGCATATATGTTGTCATGCAGTATACAGCTGTATTACTCATTTATATCCGTAGACAAATACGTCACCTTATAGTACATGAAAAAATTGTTTTACATCCATTTTTAACATCTGTAAATGTTAAATTTAAACTCAACTCATTGTACTAAATAAGGCTGTACATATTTGCATTTTTACATACATTTAACCAATGTTGTGATGCAGTGCTTGTAATTGCACTTCTTTGTGTCTGACGTGTGTGTGTGTGTGTATATATATATATATATATATATATATATATATATATATATATATATATATATATTTCAGCCACAACATTAAAACTACTGACAAGCAAATTGAATAACTTTGATTATGATTACAATGGCCCTTGTCAAGTTGTGGGGTATATTAGGCAGCAAGTGAACAGTCAGTTTTTGAAGTTGATGTGTTGGAGGGAAAAATTGGGCAAGTGTAAGGATCTATGCGACTTTGACAAGGATCATTGTGATGGCTAGAGGACTGGGTCATAGCATCTCTAAGATGACAGGTCTTTAGGGTTGTTCCTGGGTTGCAGTGGTTACTACCTACTAAAAGTAGTCCAAGGTCATGGGTGCCCAAGGCACATTAATGTGGATGGGAAGCGAAGGTTAGCCCATCTTGTCCAGTCCCATAAAAGCGCTATTGTAGCACAATTTGCTTATAAAGTTAATGCTGGCTATGATTGAAAGGTGTCGTAACACATAGTTCATTGCAGCTTGCTGTGTAGCTGCAGACTGGTATCCATGCTGACTCCTGTCCATCTCCAAAAGTGACTACAATGGGCACATGAGTGACGAGAATGGAGCAATGAAAGAAGTTGGCCTGGACTGATGAATAATATTTTTCTTTACATCATTTGGACGGACCGGTGCGTCGTTTACCTGGGGAAGAGATTGCACCAGTATGCACTAAGGGAGGAAGGCAAGCTGGCGAAGGCAGTGTAATGCTCTAGGCAGTATTCTGCTAGGAAACCTTGGGTCCTGGCATTCGTGTGGATGTTACTTTGACACATACCACCCTCCTAAACATTGTAGCAGATCAAGTACACCACTTCATGGCAACGGTATTCCCTGATGGCAGTGGCCTCTGTCAGCAGGATAATGTGCCCTGCCACACTGCATAAATTGTTCAGGAATGGTTTGAGGAACATGACAAAGAGTTCAAGATATTGACGTGGGGATAAATTGACTAAACTGCGGGTTTGAAAAAGTGAAAATTCAGATTGGTATATTCTACAAAATAACTAGAATCTGATTGGTTGCTATAGGCAACATCTCCACTTTTTCAAACCCGCCATTTAGTAAAGATACCCCTTGGTCTCCAAATTCCCCAGATCACAGTCAGATCGAGCATTTGTAGGATGTGCTGGAAAAACAAGTCTGAGCCATGGAGGCCCCACCTCGTAACTTACAGGACTTTAAGGATTTGCTGCTAACGTCTTGGTGCCAGCTTCCATAGGACATCTTCAGAGGTCTTGTTTAGTCCATGCATTGACAGGTCAGACAAGTGACATGTCAGTCTTGTTCTCTGTTTATTCTCAAAATTGTATTATCTTGTAGAGAGAGAGGTGCAGATAAGGTAATGCATAGATCAGGGGACACATCTAGTAGGAGATCGTGGAGATACAAGGATCAGGGGACAGGTTTCCTAGGGCATAGGTCACAGGATACAGAATCAAGGGAATTGTGGTCCAAGGAAAAAGCAGAGGTCATGGGATAATGGGCTTCACAGCCTAGGGAACAAATGTCCATGGTGCAGAGAAAGTAAAGCAGAGATCAGGGGATTCAAAGATGTGAAGATCTAGGTAGCGCGTTGCAAAGGTTTTGGGATGACAGACCGAAAATAATTACACATTTGTGTTTTATTTTTTTTGTGAAATCCACCTCAACTTTTAATCTTGTATGCTTATCCTATAGTCTGTCCCACTTTTTCAAATTGCCACATTTAGATTAGCAACCCTGTTATCCCTGTACTTTACATGGCACTTGTTGAAAAATAAGTGGAGTAAAAACATTTCCTTTTTTTCATACAAATAAAGGAAATGTTTAGTCTACAGTAAATTGCAGCAATATCCATGAACCCCAGTTGTAAAGATCTTCGTACTCATTGCAGTACTCATTTGAGCCCATATAAAAACTCACTCGTTGGTTTTGCTTGGATGATTGCATGGTTGTTTCAACTAAGTTTTTGTCTTTTTTCTTTCTTTTGTTGGAACATTTGTGATTCTTGTTCCACTTTTCATAAAACCTTTTTTTTTTTTGCTGTAAGTCCTGTGTGAGGAACTGGAGGTGTGGCATTGGATCTCAACTTGAAATAGCTTGTTCCATCCCATATCACAGATGTTCGATTGAGATGTGGTGACTTAGAAGGTCATTGCATTACAGCTATGTTGTAGCCTCATGTTTTTGAGTATTATATTGCTGAAAAAGGCCATTTGCAGATGGGTACATTGCTAGCATTAAAGGATGCAGGTGATCAGCAACAATGTTCAGGTATCCCGTTGCATTTAAACATTGTACACCCACTATGTACAACAGAACAACACCGTAACACTGCCAAAAGTAAATTCATGGACTCCTATACTGGTCTTCCAATGGGACACAGCAGGAACCAGGGTTAGTAAGACCAGGCAACGCTTTTCCAATTCTCCAGTATAGAAGTTTCTGCATTCTACTGCGGCTGATGCATCTTTTTAGAAGTAGAGCTCGGTAGGGTTGTTGGTTGCATACCCCATTTGTGACAAGATACTAAAAGTAGAGCATTCTGATTTGCCCCCCATTAGCATCACTCTTTTACTCGGCTGTTAATTGATTGACTATATCCCTTCTGTTACCTTACACAAGACAAATAAGCTTCCATCACTCTCATGCTTGAAAGCTCATGTGCATGTGGCACAAAGTCACATTCAGAGTTCTGTACATTTTTGTTTGGCCCAATTTGCCCCCAGCCCCCACCCCAAATAGGTCAGACATGATTGTGTGGTTCCTGTTGTACAAAGCATTATTTTGCACAAATGAAAATTAGCAATTTTATTTTATTGCTAGTATTTTAATAACTTAATATTCTTTATATATTGAAAGCCAGCACTAGAGCTATTGCTGGACTTTTCTTCAGTTTTCATGAGCTTTACAATAGAGTGTACTCTGCACATTATGGGGAAGGATTTTAGTAAGTGAATACAGGCAGCTGTGCAAGTGAAATCTTGTGTCATTTCATGTGCACAAGGAGTAGGCTGAGGCAGCATGTCATTTTGGTGAGCAGTGATGTAGCACTGGACACATTGGAGCATCTGTGAAGTTACCAGGTTTTTCTGGGCCAGTTCTACCCACTTCACGCTGGCTGGCCCCCCAGGGATGCCTTATTATGTCAGGGAAGCCTATCCAGTACCTTCTAAGGTTCCTATAGTCACTCAGGCAAATGCAGTTCGAAAGTAAAACAATATATTTATTGCAATAAAAACAATTACTAGAATATTATATACACGTAAAGTCGTGTATTGATAAACTATTTGGCTCGCTTTTTCTTCAAATAGAGACTTTTATGCATATTAATATGTTATTATGTCTGGACTTGTCCAGTGGTTAGAGATCTTTGGGCAGAGGTGTACGCCTTAATTTCTAAAGTTATTCGAACCCCGATCCCTAACGCACCAGAAGTCGCTCTCTTACATCTCTTTCCCTCACAAGTGTTATTCGGGGATCGGTATGTCATAGGCCACATTTTTATAGCCACCCGGGCGGTGATTGCCCAAGCCTGGAAATCAGTCACGTTGGCTTCCATAGGCAAGATAATTTCTAATGTTCAGTTAAGTTGTGACATGGAAACCCTGGGTGTTCCTTACTCTTCCTCTGCCTCCTGTCACCATATCATTTGGTTTGAATGGAATCGATATGTAGCCAAATCCTCAGCCCTGCCCGTCTCTGGGGGAACCCCAGGTAATTCCCCTCAGTAAAATCAAGGGGCTACTATCTATCTTGTCTCTTGAATGACTTGTAAAATCTGTAAAATGCTCAGAGTGGTACGGTCTCATGTTTTTGCCTCGTATTGATGTGTATTGCCCCCCCCTTTCCCCGTGTACTTTACAATGTATGTTTTTCTGGGTTTTTTTTATGTACTATGTAACTAAAAGAGAAAAAAAACTTTAATAAAATCATTGTTGTAAAAAAAAATAAAAAATGTTATTATGTTCCTGCTTTGAAATCTCTTCTAAAAGTTTTCCAACTGGAGTTATGGCTTTCTGTGAATTTGCATAGTTACTTTAAGGTAACAAAATAAAAAAAGCAAAAACATATAACATGAATACCTAGATAGCTATAGGCCAGTGACTAATATATACCTCATCATATAATGATCATGATTATTTTCATGTTTATATAGCTGACCCAATGGCTGAGATGGATACACCGAGGAGCAAGCTGAAGGAAGATGAAAGCACAGAAACGAGAAAGGATCGTGAGAAGAAGAAGCGATCTAGGGTGAAGCAGCTACTCGCTGACATTGCCAAGCAGGTGGACTTCTGGTTTGGCGACGTTAACCTTCACAAGGATCGCTTTCTGCGGGAGCAGATTGAGAAGTCCAGAGATGGCTGTGAGTCCTGCCACACAATAATAGATCTTATTTGCTTATTTTTCTTTTATAGTGGAAAGTTTCAAATTTCAATATTTCGCTTGCCTGGGATTAGGCTTTCTGGATCTAGGGAAATACATCATATGTATTTTGGCAGTGCTGCTAGTTCGCTTTAGGTTTAGAAAACCTTTAGAGCTTGTTCATACCTATCCGCTGTTAATGCTGTTTTCATTCAAGAGTGCCTATATACTGCATTAAAGGTGGGATGAATGGTTCATTATGGCCTTGTTCCCACCATTTTGTTCTAAAATTTTAACTTTGCTTTTAACATTTCAGCACACAACATACGCGTTTCATGCATTAACACTACTATAGATTGTATTGGTAGAAGACAGGTCATGGAAAGCACATCATAACTTTAAGAAATACATTACTGAAATTAGTATAGAGCATGTGTCACGCTGAGTACGCGCCTATGCAATCTTACTTTGGGTGCAATTTCTGTAACAATTTCACCAACGTTTGAAAGTCCCGATGAGCAAGCTGGTTAATGTGTACACACCTACGCTATTTACCTTTAGATCTGTGATCTTCATCTCATAACCATATGCTGAAAAGATCGTAGCTCTGTACACCCTACAGATATCCGTCTACGCTGCTGGTCTTCCACATTTGCCCAACATCATTCTACCGTTGATTGTGATATTTAGAAAGTTTAACAAAAACGAAAACAAACAGATGCAATGTGTTTTGTTTTTTTTACGATAAAACATGATCGTGGGAGCGTACACATTTGCAGTATCTGAACAGACAGTCATGAATCGTGTGATCTGCACAATAATTGAATGGATGTGTACCCAGTTTTGGTTCTCATTTGTTTTACCCATTTTCTCAGTGTGAATGAGCCCTTAAAACATTAGTAACAGGATTTTGCTGTGACATTGCCAAAGTTGTGAAACTAATATATTAAATGTTTAGAGTTTAAACATTTAAGTATACATTCTTGCTTACACAGTATCCCTCTGTGTACGAACAAAGTGAATTACATTGATTAACTATTTTTATTTTATATTTAAAGCCTTTTTATGCAATGTAGCAGTAACTATGCTTTAGATGACAGTTTCACAGTTTAAAGACTTTTTTGTTTGTGAAGGATTACAGTATAATAATACAAGTCATGCTTTGCTATTTGCTACATTGACAGGAGAGGGTGCAATCCCTTATCTTATATCTATGTAAATCCTGACTTATTGAAGCACTCATTGAGTATACTGCTGGGGAGCTCATTTTTCATTCTAAAGCTGGGTAGACACTGAAGAATTGTTCAGACCGACGTGCTATCTCAAACGATTATACCTACAACTGAAGGTCCAATCAGTCTGATGATTCATGCATACACACTGAAACGATTTACCTTCAGATCTGTGCTCTTCATCTGGTCCTTTATCTGGTCCTCTAGTCGGGAGAATGACAGTACAATATTCATTCATTCACTACTGTCATATTGTCACACTGATTAAAACCGCCTTGTTATAGCTATCCACATGTCATAACGAATTTCGTTAGCATCTGTGACTCTGAAACAAAATATTCTGTCTCAGAACAAACAAATGAATTATTCCTTCTACAGCACTCTCTACATTTATTCACTCTGACATTCAGTGCTAACATCGGCTGAAAAGAGCCCGACTCTGTAAACTCTATGGAGATCGTCAGCATGAGTGCATACACACTACATGATTGTTAGGTAATTGATCAGTACGACCAACCAAATGAGGCGATAATCGTCTATTTGGGCAGACTTTCGACCATCGTGTCACTACACACTTACCCGACTTTCGAACGAGCGGTCGTATGTCGGCTGGTTGAGCCGATTATTGGACAAAAACCCTGTAGTGTGTACCCAGCTTTACTCCAAATTAGGAACTGTATTGGAAATCCACATATAGAATACAAAAGGGTGTGTTCTCTTTCATCTGACATTCCAGGAGTATGGAAGGGTTTTATGCTACCTCTGTTGCCACATTTATGTGAGGAAAATCCGAGTTTAACCTAATGTTGTGCAGGTTCATGGAAATTTGGAATGCACAAAAGCAAGTAGGCTCAGTATTTGTGGAGAGGTCATTGTGTATGTCAATTATCTAGCACCAATACTGAGAATCTCACATTGCACAAAGGTTTTAGGGGTATATTTACTAAACTGAAGGTTTGAAAAGGTGGAGATGTTGCCTATAATAACCAATCAGAATTTAGTTATCATTTATTTAGTACACTCTGCAAAATGACAGCTAGAAACTGATTGGTTGCAATAGGCAGCATCTCCACTTTTTAAAACCTAAACAATGTTTATCAATCCATCAATATGATCAACAAAGGACCAGAAGTTAAAATTAGGCCAACCACATGTATTGCCAAATTGGGCACAGATCAGGCTAAATCTGACAGACCGGCTTAATCTATCAGTGTGTAGGCAGAATAACAGCAATACAAATGAGTGCAACAGTCTGATAAAGGCCTTTGTGTATCTTGGATGAGTGTTTCACAAGCAGATGCATATGAATTTCATGAACTCTCTGTACTAAATATGGGGGATACATACGCAATAATTTCAGAACATGTTTACTATGCTTTCTGCTCTCTTGTTTTAGACATTGATCTATCCATATTGGCGTCCTTTAATAAAATGAAAAAACTAACCACAGATGCCAAGCTAATTGCTAGAGCCGTCAAGAATTCCTCTGTAGTAGAGGTAAGTGCTTATCACAGGCCCTTTCTATATGCGTCAACTACAGAGGGGATGAGTTAATAATTTTTATTTTGTTCATTCAAAGGTGAATTTGGACAGTACTAAAATCAGGAGAAGGCTTCCGCTAGGGCAGAAACCAGAGGATGTGGATGCCCGTACTGTGTATGCGGTAAGTCATTCTTGTACGCCAATTGGTAACCTAAGGCAAAGTAATATTCTGTGATCTGCCAAAGCGTATGTGCTATATGGTCAGCTTATACTGTCATGTATTTTATATACGTACATAATGAATCTAGTAAAAATAATATTCTACTACGTTGTATCTAATATCAATCTACAAGTTGATTGTGGAATGCACTAATATTTGCAGACTTTTTCACTGTATTTTTGTTTTTATTCATTGGTTCACATCACTTCTTTTTTATGACACCACTATGGAAGACAAATCTGCTAAGGAAAGCATAATTAGGAAATTAGGTCCCTTGTAGTTTAAATTTGAATGTATTGTAAAAAATTCTTAGAAAATGTTAAACTCTCTTTTGTTTTTCGTCTTCATGCTTAACCTGGCACTGTAGTACTTCATAGTGCTGGTTGTACTATACATATTATTGTAGAATCATTTAAAAGCTTGGGTGTTTTGTTATAACATCATATGGTAATCCAGTAATTATTAATTACAACTGGTCTGTATAACCTTTTTAGGATCACTTTTCTTTCTTTCTTTTTTACCAGTGTCTTCATCTCCTTAGACATTTTCTGTTTACCTTCCTTTACAGTATAGCAATTCACATTTTATGTGTTTTTGTTTCTTGTGTTCTCAGGAGCTACTTCCCAAGAATGTTACCCACAGTTGGATTGAACGTGTTTTTGCCAAGTGTGGCACAGTGGTATATATAAGCATTCCCCGGTACAAAACCACAGGCGACCCTAAAGGATTTGCATTTATTGAGTTTGAGACTCGAGAACAAGCTGGTAAAGCAGTTGAGGTAATGACCTTTTCTATTTTTAGTTAGCTGTCTCTCCAAGCATTCAAGATAAAGCATTGTACACCGTGTACAGCAAAGTATAAAAGCAGTGAGCCATAGCAACCAACCAGCAATTGGTTTAGATTGATCTGTGTTATGTTAGGGTGTCTATACACGTTGCAGCTAATTTTGTTGTTTTAAGATCATATAGATCCCAAAATGTGGAAAATGTTAGCCTAAAAATCTCACAAAACCACATCAACATCTGATTGGAATTGGTCTGTTGATTGGCTGGCTGCATGAGCAATAATGGTCTCGCTTCACTAATTTAGTCTCATGGGATCTGAACATTCATAGCCAGATTGGACACAGATTCTTGCATTCAAGCCAAGTAGACAATTCTTTCCACGTAAAGAGAGATTAAAAGAAGAAGTCCAACATAATTTTTTTTAGCACATGGTTTAAGCTGGGTACACACCACAGGTTTTTCAACCAATCATCAGGCCAGTCTCATGATAAACAACTGTTATGTCCGATATCTCATTAGTGTGTACGCTACCATCATGTTTTATTGTACCAAAGCACATCATATTGTTTGATTTGATTTTATAAACTGACTAAAAATCACTATCAATGATGGAACAATGTCGGGCAAATGCAGAAGTGTGTACGCACTCGCGACCAGCAGTGTAAGCAGATGTTTTTAGAGTGTGCAGTGTGACGATGTTTTTAGCATGTGATTATGCGTGATGAAGTTCACAGATCTGAAGGTAAATGGTGTAGGTGTATACACAAATCTGCATGCTCATCGAGCCTTTGTCATTGCAGAAATACTTACAGAATTCGCATCTGTAGTAATTTTCTGTAGTGTGTACCCAGCTTTACGCTCTCATAATAAATAGGCCTTTGTGCAGCCCTGGCACAAATACAGTCCCTAATACAAAGCCATAAATGTAATAAATCATAAAATGCGTAGGACCCTTAAGATGTTATACAACATAAATGTTTGGACTGATAAGTCACAGTTATTTTGATGTGATTATTGCACTTAATTTCATTTAATTTCAGTGAAAAACATTATAGATCTAGTAAAAAATGACTACTTTATAGCATCATTGTTCTAAAAATAAATTGCTTGCTTAAGTAAACAATTATAATACCGCAATTACATTTAAATTATCAATAGTGTTTACATAACTTCAGATCACTGACAAATTAGTTCTAAAATATAATAATATATTGTAATGTATGAACATAATATCTAGGGCATTCCTTTTAAACATTCAACGTGCAAACTTAGAGCTTATTAAATGACCTTTGATACAAAAAGTTCAAAAAAAAAAAGCCAAAGGACCTGCACACACAGTTTTTGAAAATGTTTTGCTTTACTTTGCGTAAATTTCAGTGTTGCATTATTCATAAATGCAACCAGTGTTCTGCACAGAAATTTTTGCCAGCCGGGTGGCATTAAGAAGTAGCCAGCCAGGTGGGGACAGTGTAAAACTTTGCATTCATTTTAAAAAAATGTTGGTGTTTATTGCCCACACTTGTCAGGACTGGTCAGAATGGTGGTCATTGGTCTAATGCACACTGCTGGCTGTAGTGCTTACATAGTGTCTGCTCTAATAGAAGAAACAACGGTTTATTCTATTATAATAGGACTCCTTCAGACTTCCAAGAGAAATGAGAAATAGGTGCTGGGGAGCACATTTTTAACATACGGGAAAATACAATGAAGTTCTATGGAAACGCTCTTTAACTACATAGTACACTTTGATATTCATTAATGAATGCCCATTGAACTCAATTTAATTTGCTTGTTTTTTCATGCCCATGTATTAGCCCTAATGGGGGATTGATTGCAATCCACTGTCAGTCTATTAATATCATAGATGTAATCAACCCTCAACTTTTTACTGTATTCAGCCAGCAGTCACAAATAATGTAATCGCTATGTAACAAGTCCTTGATCTGTAGCTGATGAGATGCTGAAATAAATCCTCATTCCTGTACGTGGTGAAAACAAACTCAGTAGTCAGATTAATTAGACATACATATTCAGGGTGTTGCTGCAGTAGGGTATTTTAGATTATTTGTATTGTGACCCTTCTGTATTTGAATACTTGCATAACTCCTTTCCTTTAGTAAATCCCTTTGAGAGTCAAATGTTGTCATGTTGAAACTTTTCAGAGAGCAAATTCATTCATTATGAGATAGTGGTATATTTGATTTTCCATCAAAACCTCTTTTGCCTTTTTGGAAATGTCTGCAAAGTGGTCATGTGATATCAATAGATAATGTCCATTAGATGTGAATGGAATGTGATCGCCATTATAAATCCCTCTCCAATGTGCTCTGATCTGTCAGGGTATTGGCACCATTTGCTCCAGCATTTTTTGGTTGCGTTCAGCTTCAAAATAGGGAGAAAAATTGTATTTCATGTTTTCTATGAGTAAATCTCATCCAACTTATGTATTCCATGAGCCCATCTGAAGATAATTATATTTGTCCATTATGATCCCCTCCTAAATTTAGCTTTTAAATAATCCTCCTGAGGAAGCACCAAGGAAGGCTGGGATGTTCCCAAAAACCGTGAAAAGCAAGCTTGTTCCAGAGCTGAGAGCATCGGAGACGCATGACATTGGTATGACTGCGAATGGCTGGGTTTGTGCACATTTCATGTATAATTTGATTATTTATATATATATATATATATATATATATATATATATATATATATATATATATATATATATATATATATATATATAATCTTTATTTGCAGTATCAGATGCATTTTTAATGAGCATTTTTCTGCACTGCCATTTAAATGCTTCTCCCACCATCACACCTCTGGGGGTAAATGTATTAAGCTGCAAGTTTCCGTTGGGTTTGAAAAGTGGAGATGTTGCCTATAGCACTTAATCAGAAAGTTGCAGCTTGATACATCTATCCCCTGGTATTTCATTGCTAACCAATAACACATGACCGTAGTACATTCAAATATAGGAGCAACCCAAACATTGTCTAGTCAAAAATGTCATGTGGGGGGATGTGTATAAAAAAAATATATATTTACTTTAAACTTTACTACAATGGTATTAACATATGTGTCCTTGTCTGACACTGATTTGAATTAAGGGATCTCTGTTATTGTTTCATTCAGTTTTTAACTGATCCAGAGTGGGAAACATAATAATTTTGTTATTCCTTTGTGGGTGATCCTACCAAGGGAGAAGCAGTTATCAGCTGCAGTAGGGGGGAGTGAGCCTGAGTTAGGACATTGGTAGACTTAGTGGGAATCGGCAGTACCAGGGAAATGGTCCTTGAAGTGAGAGAGGGCAGAGGTGAGAGGCTGGCAGCACGGAAGCGGAATGGAGGGACAAGCTCGGAAGCAGCGTTGAAAGTTAGGATGAAGAAAGAGAAGGGGGTGTCATGTTGGTACTCTAATAAACAGGATCAGGTCCTATCAGAAAATATGTTCATAATGATTCAAACTTACTATGAATGTTGCTAGAATTGAGAGCATCAGCTCCTCTGCCTATATAACAGTAGTAGCATAAGGCAACCTTTTCCAAAGAGAAACTTTGTTACTATTGTCTCTAAATCTCAATAGAAATTCATGAACTACATTTTTAAAGAGATGTCTTTCTTGGTATCAAACTGTGATTGAATTGACTGATGGGTTTAAAAAAAATAAATGCCCATCTATATTAAAGTTCATTGCTTTATAATCTTAGCATTTCTGACTAGTCTGGCCATGCATATGTATATTTTCCTTTTCTTTAAATTCCCACACAGCACATTTCTTTAATGATCAGAGTCCAATTCATATTGATAGTTAGTGTGTGAAATCATCATCAGGGCTGATGACAATATTAGCCAACATTAATAATGTGAATAATAATACCAAGTGATGGCAACTATGATGGCCCTGTTTATTCTAAATGTCCACAATGCAGACTGATACTCGGGTTCTTAATAAGTCAGGAAGAAACATATAGACCTATAAAGCTGACTGTATTTCACTGCAGTGCCTCTACTAGCCTACAAGTATGGCTGTGTACTTTTTTTTTTTTTTTTTTTTATTAAAGCATATATATGCATAATAACAGACAAGTCAGTACATAACAATATTTATAAAGCAAAAGCTACAAACCTGGACACACAAAGGACATGATCCTACTTGTGAACTCAGACATAACCAGCAAAACTCTTAAAATATGAATTATGCAGTGGACATTTTTAGATATCTATATATTATATATGTATGTAAGTTTTATTACAATATATAATGTGTGTGTGTGTATAACATAAATGTATGTCAAGGTTAAGTTGTCAACTTTTTATAGTGCTTTACTTGTTAACAGTTGTGTATGGACATTTAGTTACAAAATTATTTGTTCTAATTTGATAGTATTTTTACATAATTTCTGTTTAATGTCTGTAGTTCGTCATTATCATGACTTAGTGCTAAAATGTTGTTATAATGTTTATGTTTTGTTTTTCATTTTTAGAGGAGAAGAAAAAGAAGAAGAAGAAAAAGTCTAAAAGCAGAAAGGAGAGCAATGAGAAAGCGGAAGAGGAAAACCATGACCAAAATATGGATGTGTCCACAAAGGAAGAAAAGCCTAAGAGACATCGCAGCAGTGTGTCGGAAAGCTCTATGACAGAGACATCAGAAGCTAAAGAGCAGACCTTTAAGAAAGAGACAAGGAAACGGGAAAGGGCAGAGAGCTCAGACCAGTCGGAGGAAGGCCGATCTGGCAAGCGGAAACGTAGCAGTTCTGAAGAGCACGACTCTTCATCTTCTAAACACAGGAGAGGACACGCTAAAAATGAGGCTGTAAATTCAAGGTCTGCAATGATGCCTACAGACCTCCCAGAATGTAAAGGTGACCTTTTTATTAATTTCTTCTCAATTGTTCAAAAGAATTTAGATGTTTGCTAATCTCATATTATTAATGTATGGCAATGTAATTTTATTAATGATACTTAAATAAAACTCTACTATCCTTGCACACTCTGCATTGTGGTTATATCTATGTGATGATAGGGGGTTTGTAAATCTTGATGGTCTTGAGCAGTGGGACCTGGGAACTGATTACTGTGATGTGCATTCAGGTATTGCTGGTGTTTCTGGAGAGTAAAGACAAGGGGGAACATGTTTATCATCTGCTGAGCATCTCAAACTCTTTATGACAGCCATTCTACATATAGTTTATTTATCCCTTTTGTGTATATTTATCAGAGGTTTCCACAGAAGAAGAAAAGGACACAATTGAGAAGAAGGAAACGTCTGCAGTGAAAGTAAAGAGGAAGCGAAAGAAGAAGCATAAGGAGAGATATCGAGTTGGGGAAGAGGTCATCCCCTTAAGAGTCCTGTACAAGTATGTCCATTACATTATTTTTTTTTGCAACTGTATAATGCACAAATCATGGTTTATACAGTGGCATAACTTGAAAAGAGACAAAAAAATCCAATATTTGCTGTTGCAGCATGGGACCACAGAGCAGGCTGTTATTGTTTGCAGCTAAACTTCAGCCCAAGTGTATAATTAGTGTATCATGTGTGATTGACATCTGCACCTCCTGCCTGCCTGAAATACTGGGAAGAAATACATCTCTCTCCCTTTCATAAAGAGGAGTACTGTGTTGCATGCAAGTTATGGAACCACCTCCACTAATTTAATCGCAATCTTGCTGTATACAACTGACCAGTGTAACACTACTTTTACTCTGTTTAGTGTTCAAATATGAGTGTTCAGTAGTTACCTAATAAAAATCAAATTCTTCTGTGTCATGTCCCAGCATTCAGTTGGCAGTGGCTATAGCAGTCTTAAGCGGCCACAAAAAGATTGCTAGGACATACTGCAGGTGAGTTCAGCTTCTCTTTAATCGCTCTGCAGGTGTCCTGGATAGTAACCCTGCCATCTGTCAGCCATGACAGGTGTGCCTCGGTAAAGAAGAGCCAGGGTTCTGCACAAGACATAAGTACTAATTTTTAGATGGCTGCCCCTGCGCACTTAATAGTAAAAATATAAATCTTGGTTGGTGGTAGCTTTTTTTTTTTATGTTTTTTTAAGAGACCCACATAAGTGTATTTATTTCTCTTTATTAATGATATATACTGCAATGTAAGTTCAAATCCATAGGCGGAACATTTTCATGTGCCATTTACTTTTATATTCTTACACAGATATGTTTCATTGTTAATATTTACACTGGAAAAAAAGTATGCAATATGTATACTGTGATAGATAGATAGAGATATCTATATATATATCTATCTAACACCATGATTAGTACATTTTGTCATTTTTACAACAAAAATCATTATATATCTATATAGAAATTTATTTCTACACTTCATGACACGTAATCTACTGACCCCATGGTTGAGACGCAAGCAGTCACCATTGCTAAAGTGCAATTCTTGCTCTTATACCACAGAGGTGCACATTGGCAATGGTAACTGCATACAGCAATTCTTTGCAATTGTCCTATAACCCAACAACATGCACCAGTAGAACACAGCAGCATGAACAGAAGGCACTTACTGTTCTTATCACAGAATGTGCTCCGTGTTTTTTGCAGGCGTGACTTGGAACACTTACTCTTTTTTCAAAACTCAGTAAGCACCCCAATGTTATTGTATTGGGGAGTCCTTTATAAATGTTTACAAACCCTATATGTGAAAGAAAGCGATATTTAATTCTAAGTATTACATGCATCCATGTCCTCGAATAATCTGTGCAATAATATAAGGATGTCTAAGTAGTTGTGACCAAAGCAATATTTTCTGTAGTTTTGATGGCTGACCGGGTATGTTTTAATTGAGAGATAACAGAACCCTCTTTCACTAAAACATTGCAGCACTTACTACTCTAAGCTCAGAAAAGCACTTCCATTTTTAAGTTTAAGTAGGATCTTCATGGAGATCATTTCTTTTTTCAGTTCCAGTTTATAGCCTACAAAGCGATAGAGAAAGGACAATGTTGCATATAAAGGAAACATTAGATTTATACCAGTAATACTTAATGATTACAAAGCAGAACATTAAAACATAATGGTTATATTGCAATGTTACTCCAATCGCTAGAGATTTTTCATAACTAAACTTCAGGTAATCAATATGTACACATATTTACACCAAAGAGCTATAGCTTGAGAAGTATTTACATTGTAACTTTTGGAAGTAACTTAAATTGGTAATTGGTGGCTGAAAACATTAACGTTACTTTTGTCAATTCGGATATTAATAAAACGTGCCCTTGTTAATGTTGTGCTTTATTCTTGGAAGCTTAATGCAGCTTTTCCCAATCAAAGACACTTAAAGGAAAAAAACCAAACCTGAAAACTACAACATATGTAAATGTCTTCTTAGAGACAATTTGTAAGAATAAGCAAGGTTATGAAGAGCCATAAAGGGACATGAAACTAGTATCCAACATTTAGCATCCATGAAGCATGTCGCTCTGTTTGAAAGTTACTTTATGATCTAACATATCTTATTAATGAACTATTCCTTAAAAAAAAAAAAAAAAAAAAAAATACTTTTACTACATAAACATAGCTAACAACAATTGTGAATTTGTGTGTTTTTAAACGTTTGTACTAGTAGGTAAATATTAGCTGATTATATTTTGATATACTTTACATTGGTTTAAAAAAATCTGATAATTCACAAATGTATGTTAATGTTTCTATGCCAGGCCTGGCCAACTTGTCGTGAAACTAAGTCCCAGTATACCTTGCCAGTTATCGGCTGACTATCTGCTGGCAAAGCATGCTGGGACTTATAGTTTCACAACGCCTGAAGAGCCACAGGTTGGCCAGGCCTGTTCTATGCCTTGATAAAATGTAACTTGCTTGAGATACAAATACTAAATACAACCAAGCACATCAGGCTTGGCCTTCATTTCATAGAAAAAAATGCTGCAAAATGCATATGAAGACTTTCCATTGATAACTTTGAAAATATTATATAACAATTTCCATGCATATGGATGTTTGTGAATAGGATGATAACAATGTCATGTTTTGTCTATTTCTTCCTCATTTTAAAAAAACAAGCCAGTCCTGTACTGTGGCAATTTCTTTAAATTTCATTAGCGGTTTATGATCAAAACACCACATATACTCTCCAAAAAACTTGTGCATCTGAACATATAAGATATATAAAAGGTAAGGATGCAAAAGCTTAGTGCCGGTATGATGAAGTTTTGTACTAAATATAAACAGCACTAACCTTATTTTTGAAATTACAATACACGTTTAAAGATCACTCACCTACAAAGCCTGTGTGTCTCATCACCTGGGTTGCTGACTGGATTGTCTGGGCCTGCCTTGACTTTATACCTTCATGCTATCTCTAGGATAAATCTAATTGCCAAGAAGCAGTTGGTGCTCTCTTTTGTAATTGTAATATACATGTGTGCTAAATGTAACATTTTGGTTGGCTGTTTAACCCTTAGTCTTGTTTAAGCAGAGGAAATGGTTAGCACTTAACTCTTCTGATGCCTAAAGAGCATTGAATGTCATGTTCTCAACTGCATTTCATGTGCTAAGTACTAGAAAGGGTTAAGGCTCCCAATTAGATTGATTGTGTTTTCTGAAGGCAAATAAATGTACATAGGAATGAGCTGCTCATTGCCTGAATAGGCTATTGTGTTGCAATCAGTCTGGGCTGTGACCACATACTAATCATATAGACAATTGGAGATTCCTTTAAATGTGTGCAAACTTCATACACCTTTGTGATCCCTAGGAGCAATTCTGTCTTTATTTGGCATTGTTCAAGCTGTCTGCATTCCAATGACCCCTGCATGCAGATGTTATATTATTTAGAGATTGTGAATTCAATCATTATATGGGAAAATTATAGTACAGTACAAATTAATAATACATTATTTCACTTATCACTTTGTTTTATGTACAGCTGTATTTGTCAGATACAACACTGTTTGTTATATGTATTGGGTTTGCTAGTTTTTCATATTTATTTGGCTGAGAGTGCTACAATTACCTCTGAATGGCTCTGCTGTATTGAAATGTACATGGCAAACTTACTTCATTGCATCTTCTATTGAACCTGCACTATAAATAGTTGAAAAGATAGATTTCTTCCAACAATTTAATATGCTTGAATATGTATGGGGTTCTCATTTGTCTCACTACGCCATTGGTTATCTGACATGTTCTGATACAGTGATACCCTCTAACATGGCATATTTGGGGTACTTGGAGAGAGGGTTAAAAAAAATTCTTTACAGCTATGAACAGGCTGATAAACCTTGTACAAGTTACCTTACATAAAAAAGCTACTGAGAGCATTTACAAATGTGTATATAAAAGTTTTATTACCTTGACATAACTTATAATGTTTGACATGTTGCTGAATGCAAGCTGTTATTCTGTTATCAGCTATTGTATGACTAAAAGAAGCTGACTGCGGTGTCATTCAATAGGTATGTTGACAGGAATATGCACAGGACAAAAACTTTCCACTGAATCCTACCCTTACTCGATCATTTACGTATAATAATAATAATAATAATAATAATAACCTAATAACCCCCCTTAAGTACTTAAGGGAGGGGCAGTTTGTTGGGTATGCATCAGCGGCGTAAATACCTTGCACTCAACAGAATCCTCTGAAATGTCAGGTGTTGTCCAGTGTAGCCAGTTTAATTAACATGTACTGCTAATTTACCGTCAACTTGTAATTTTGGTTAAGTAGTAGTGTAAAATAAAAAAAAAATCCTGCTATTAATCGATATTCAACATTTATAACTGTAAATTTGTCGCAGGAGATAGTTTTAAATCACTATCAATTGGAAACCTTAGTTGTTTCAATTTTAAAATTGCACATGTCCGCAACATCTGTAATAAAAAGTATAATGTTTTCCTTTTTTATTCATACACAAAAGCAATTTCCTTTTATTTGCTTAATACTGCTAGGAATGTATGAAAAAGTATTATTGACTAATGGTTGACCCTGTAGTGTTACAGCTGCGTTTTTTACTACACTGAAGCAGTCAGTGAAGAACTATTTCAGAAATTCCATATCAATCTTTAATTGCTAAAAAGTAAGGGGTGGGGGTTGTTTTAAAAGTGGCAGCTAATTGTTTACTCTATACAGCTAAAAATCAACACTGTGATGGAACATAGCTCCTCTCCTGTTACAGTGGTCTGTTTGCCAAAGAGGGGGCTGTCCAGCAGAGGATGGCTTGTGTGGTTGAAGCCCTGTATCTTTTATTCTAGAGCATCATTTTTTCAGTTGGTTTTCTGCCCACGTGCACATGTATAAATGTGTATGCGCCCCTCTTTGTATGAACACTTTGATCATACTTCCCTAGATGAACGTTTCTGTGTCTCTCTCTACAGAAAAGAATGGGTGGATCTCAAGGCTGAATATTTGGCACTGCAACGAGCCAGCATGGCCTCCCTCAAAAAGTCATTAAGTGGTGGAAATCCCTCTTCTGCAGGGGAGATGGAAGCAGAACAAACTGTACAGAACCCTAACATGAAAGATGGTAAAGTAGTGAAACACTGAATAGTTCCCACACTGTTTTGTATATAGTCTTTTCAAAAAACTGCACACAACATTTTAGGTGATGTTTTTGTTTGTCAGTGATCAGTGAACTCAATGCAACACTAGCACTGAAATAAATATAGCTAAAGAAGGTTCTCCAATTAAATGAAAATCCCTGTCTCATGTTGGCCACCCACCTTCACATTTGTAGAAACCAAATTTTGTTTGATATCTCACATAGCACGTATCAGGCAGGGGACACGCATGTGTACATAGCTTGCTATCTAGCAATCGGCAAGTACATTTAAAATCATTTTTAGGGAAACTCTGTAACAATTGCCATTCAATTGTAAAACCATAAGAGCTACTGACAACAATTACAAGTATATAAGTAAAAGTTTCAGAAGTAGATCAAACTGTACATGATTTTTATCATGGTGTAGGTACTTTTCCTGTGCTGTTTACTTAACATGACAATATGCTTAACAGGACACAGCAGTAACACTTCGGAGAATCAGATATTTAATTTTAAGTAGGTAGAAGAAGGTTACATAAAAGATAATATATCTTATTCCAGTTACGGTATGCCGACTTTTACATATATATTTTTACCACTTTCAGGGGCATATTCAATTAGCTTTCCGGTTCGCGGTAACGCGCGTTACCGCGAAACCTGCGCAGTATTGCCGGTAATACGGTACCGCAATAACACAGATTTTTGTACACAACCCTATGGGGTGCGAACGAAAATCCACGTTATTGCGGTACTGTGGATTGACTTCGCGGACCGTTCCGGCGCGATCCCGCGAACCGGAAAGCTAATTGAATATGCCCCTCAGAATATGTTTGTCTCTTATGTTTAGTATGCCTTCAGTGTAGTGCTAATATTTGGGCAAGTTTCAATACAGTTATATTTTGTGCTCCTCCAATAATATGTACTGGTAGTTGTTCAGATGTATGTTTATAAAACAAAATGCAACTCTGAGTAGCATGAAATGTGGTATAGAGGAAAAAGAAATACCTAGTACTTCATGGTATGAGAGAGTACATACACAGTGTAGCAAAACCTAAATAATGTATACAAAAGACCTACGCTTATTCCATACTGCCTTATGTCGTCGTCGTCCCCATACACATTATATATCTTTAATCGCTATTTCTGAAAAACCGGGATCAATTAATAATGATAATGGGGACATGGGCAAAAGCTGATTGAGAGCAAAATCTAATATAAGGTATTTGGTCAGCCTTATAATTGTCCTAAATGTCCCTTGTACTATGCAGGTCTAGTACATAACATTTTAATTAAAAATTCCAGCCTTACATAATGTAATCTGTGGTTTTGTTCAGTTTTTACAATATGTGCAAATCATTAAAATTACAACTCCATACACTATTTACAAACATTAGTGCCGGAATCTATAAATAACAGGATATCCTGCTTTGCATGCTAGAATCTCCTCAAACTCCTCTGTTCTGAGCAGAACGTCATAGACCGCTGTCAAGCTACCAGCCCAAGTACAGATTTGGTCTTTTTTAACCTATTTGACAGATAATTGAAACATGATTGGACCCTAAAACAATTGTCTTAGACAATAAAAATCTAATTTAATCAGTCAGGGCAAGCAATCCTGTCTGCCAATGACCACATCAGACTATGCAATTATCAGTTCACAAGTAATATGTCTTTGGGTTCTGAGTTTTTACCTGACTGCCTGCCTTGCTATTGCTTGTGACTAATTTGATTTAGTGTTATTTCCACTCTTCATGGGTCCCTATTTTGCTTATTAGACAATACCTTGAGCTTATGCAGAAATCTTGTGATATCAGTAAATATATCAATCGTTTAAGTGACACAGTAGCTGTAGTAGCACTCAGATGTGACATTATCATGGACCAGTGTTGTCTTCATCTTTAACAGCCAATGCATTCACTCCTGCTGATTTAGTGTGCTCTCACAGATGTGCAAGACTAAATGCTCACCACCCTAATGACTAAATGGACATGTTCTATGCAGAATCCTTACAACACCGTTGTATAATGTTACACAGCAATAACTTAATTCAAGACAAGATTCGAAAAGATTGCATGTAATTTATATCCGTTTTATACCCACCATTCTCTTGTTATACATAATGCTACAGCGGGAAACATACACATAGGCACATGCCCTTACTTCTACATTTTAGAGAAAACGTGTGTGTGTGTGTATAGATGTATATGTGTGTGTGTGTATGTATGTATGTATGTGCGTATTATATATATATATATATATATATATATATATATATATATATATATATATATATATAAGATGTAAAAGATTTTTTAATTATGATGTCATGTTTTATTTTTCTTACAGTGGAAACACTTGGACCTCAATTTGTAAGTGGAGTCATTGCGAAGATCACCAGTTCAGATCCTCTTCCAAATCGCAAACTTGTTAAGGTAACACTTTTTATTTTATTTTTTATTTTTTTTCCTTGAAATTTGTATAAGTTGTCTGTTAACTGGCCTCACACAATGGCAATGACCTGTAACTTACACATTGCTCTATGTAGATTTACAGTGTAGAACACATCAATCTACGCCATATGAAACTGGCCACACACAGGCCAATTCTTGGCGCATGCAACTGGAATTATGTCCAGTTTAGACACACACTTCACTTCTGGCATCATCAGGGCCTGTGTGGCCAGAAAATGACCTGATGACCTCCTTAGTAGGCATTTATAGTCCACTTTAATTTACATAGTTAGGTTGATCAGCTAGCTATATATTTTTTCCATAGCAGGCTCTCAGCTATTAGTATGTGTGTTTAATTTTTTTTCTTTAAAAAAAAACAAAAAACTGCACTGTTTGAACTTGGATAAGTGAATGCAGGTTGCAAGGGTGCTCATGTGGAGGCTCTTATCCTCGACAGCCCTGTACCACTAGGCAGGGGGAGGCACAGGGCCATCTTTATGGATGCCAGCCTCCCTTTAAGTTAGGCCCTTCGGGGATGTGCCATCGCTACAAAGCCATCTCCTCCTTGGTGTGTTTCGCACTGGCAAGCCCGCCACAAAGACACATAGGAGCAGTAGCCAGCAGCAGCTAGTGGCCGCATCAGCAAACATCAGCTCCTCTTAATTCCTTTCTGCTTTCTCTGCAGAGAGGTAGTGGTTGATGGTGGTGGAACTCGTTTCCTGGGGGATTTTCTTCCCTGTTTTTTTGCCTGACCAGTGTCTGTAATGCAGATCCACATTCATCCTTATTGCAAAGGTGGCCTCCTATCACAGTACCACACTTGAAATAACTGAGGTCTTCAGAACAACCCATTTTTATCACAAATATTTGCAAATGGAGACTGCATGGTTAGATGCTTGATTCTATACACCACTGGCAACAGGTCTGATTGAAACGCCTCAATTAAATGATTAACAGGCGTTGTCAAATACTTTTGTCCATATAGTGTGTATGTCAAAAGCCCAGTGGGGAAGAGGCGTGTGATCTGTTTTCCTCCTTGTGAAGAGCTGACACATCTCATTGAGTCACCATGGCAACAGCCAGGCAGAAAATTCATTGTACCGTGTAGGTTTCCTAGCCTCTTTATACTTCATCTGGATGAGATGGCCCAGTGGGAACAGGTATCCAATGTGGATACACCTGTAGCGTGGTTGGAATGCCATACCACTCTTCCTGTACCTAGCTCGGCTACTTTCAAAGATGGCACGGACCATTAAGTGGAAAGTTCTTTGAAGACCATGCTTAGGCCCATGCTTTCTTCCGCTTTGGTGGTTAGACAGATGGAGACCTGGGCAGATCAGCTTGCTGATGGTCTACAGGATTCTAATTTGCTTCCTCTGGCACTACATCTGACAGAAGCCTCAGGATAGCCTAATGAGGCGGCTCAGAATGCAGCCTCAGTGTCTTCCATCTCTGCATCAGCAGCTCAGAGAACTTTGTTGTTGCGTTGATGAACGCAGATAACAAATTCAAAAAGTCCTTGGAATCTCTTCCTTATGCCTGCTCTGTTCTTTTTAGTCCAGAGCTAGACAACACTATATTTCAGGCTACAGGAGGAAAAAAAGTTAATTCCTCCCTGTTAATGCTTAGAAGCCACGAGGACCTTGGTTTGGTTCCTTTCTTCGACCCTTTCAGGGGTGGTTCTTCAAACCGTGCGCAGTCTTACAGAGCTAAGGGGTCAGTCACAGAGGGGTAGGCTGTCCTACTCCAACAGGCATCCAGGGCCTAAAAAGCCTGCAACCTGATGAGATTCCTCTCCACCTCACGGCTATTGTGAGTGGATGCCTCTTGTTATTCCAGAACCAATAGGTGGCTTACAAGGATCATGCAATGTGGCTACATGATAGACGTCCAAAGCCGGCCACCTTACTTCTTCTCCAACTGGTTGGGATCCCACCTTCAGTTGGCCTCTCAGACGCTCCAATGGTCTCCAAGGATGTGCCTCTCTCGGTTTGTGGTGGATCACTTGATTGTGGCAGGTCATTTGCCTCATGGTCCTGGGCAATAGTCACCATGCATGCCAGTCTCTCAAGGTTGGGTGGGTGGTTGTTCTACACCACTGCGTCCAGGCTTTCTGGGCAGCTCAAGAAGTGTCACTCACTATCAACATTTTGGAGCTCCAAGCCTTGCTGCTCGAGTACGGGGAACTCAGTCATTCCTTCAGGGTGTGTCAGGGTATCTGCTTCTTGTCAGACAATGTCACGGTTGTGGCGTATATCAATCAACAAGGTGGCACCAGGAGTGCCGGAGTCGGTTGAAGGGGAAGTGCCAGATATTGTTCTGGGTGAAAATGTATGACCTGGCAAAATTCTGCGATATTTATCCCGGGTGTAGAAAATTAGGAGTCCGACTACCTAAGCAGACACACCGTGTTGCCAGGGGAGTAGTCTCTACACCTGGAGGTGTTCGATGGTTGGTCCAGAAGTGGGAACTTCCGGACGTGGACCTCATGGCGTCTCACTACAACTGCCAGGTGCTCAGGTTCTACTCCAGGAATAGAGACCCCTTGGTGTGCACGGTGGATGTCGTGAACATGACATGACATCAGACATGGTGGAATTCCAGTGATCTTGATTGCACCTGATTGGCCACGTCAAGCCTAAAATGCGGACATACTGCGCATAGCAGTAGGTAAAGGGTGGCAGCTTCCACATAGACAATCTGCTTCAGAGGCGGTTAGGCACCATGATCCCCAGAGCTTTTGTTACTATGTTGAAGACCAAGAAACTGTTCTCTGCCCTAAATTATCATAGTGTGGCAGACCTAAGTCTATTGGTGCGAACACAGGTCTAGTCATACGGCGTCCTTTCCACTCTCCAAGTTCTTATGTTTTTTTGCAGGATTGCTTGTAGGACGTCCGTTGCCTTAGTTCCTTGAAGGTGCAGGTAGCAGCCCTTTCGATATTTTTTGAGAAAAGGCTAGCGGCTATACCTGAGGGGCAGACTTTCCTACACATACAGCCTCCTTATGTACTACCTAAGGCACCTTGCGGTTTAAAATTGGTGCTTGGGGACCTTCAGTCACCCCCCTTTGAACTGTTGGAGTTGACTTTGTTCTTATTGGAGAACGTTGTTTTCCTGGGTAACAGGAACATTGTTGGTTTTCAAGTAGACAAAAGTAGATGTTAAAAAAATTTCATGACATGCCACGCCACGTGAGCTACTTTTTTCTCTTTGAATAGAAATTAGTGGAACCTGCATGTAGCTGTGGCAAAGTAGCCCATAGTATGTGGATGTAGAGAGTTAATTTGGAAGGAATGAGGACTATTTAAAATTATAAGCTATAGTGATGGCATTACAGATTCTATATTATCTAATAAAAGGAATGTTAATATGCTGTATGTTACAATATTGAGACTACAAGGAATAGTTCTATTGTGTTTCTACAGATAAGAAATGTAAAGATAAAATAAAAAAATATTGTTCCTATCCATTGCAGGATGCATTATCTGGAGTATCTGACGTTGTATATGTAGATATGTTAGAAGGGGATACAGAGTGTCATGCTCGTTTTAAGACTCCTGAAGATGCACAGACTGTCCTGAAAGCACGGTTAGATTTGCAAAGCAAGCACAACTGGAAGCTTCAGATCCTTTCTGGTAAGTGATTTACTATGAGGCATCAGCCATTTGACAAACCATGATAACAGGAAACCATAATAGTATTGCTCTTTACCGGTGTGTCTAAAACAATAGGCTATTGCTGTTATTTTGTTGACTCTGTTTTAGATTCAAATCAAGTGTATTGTTTTGTAAGTATTCACAACTTCAATGCAGCCAGTTCTCTTCCTTTAACTTCTTAATGACCTAGGCATTTTGGATATTTGTATCTATACCACAACTTTGTTTTTGTGGAAACATTGAATACATTTTCAAATATCTTCTGAACCCCATTAATTTTACATTACTTTCCGGGATAAATACGGTTTACATTTGTTAGCATATTGTAACAGATGGGGTTTTGTAACATTTTAATGCATCTTTTTATAGAAGTATAAAACTTAGTTAGTATAATCCCATTTACATTCCACACAATTTAATTTCTTTCTTCCAAATATTGTCACCCTTTGAGGCCCAAAAAAATGGATGGATTTCCTCTACTGCCATATATATTCATTGTAACCTTTATCCACAGTATTTGTATGGATTTTTATATAATGTATGTGTGTGTGTGCATATAATATATGTATTAACTGGTCCCAGAGGTAGGACCGAAAAGATTAACTTGCATTTTATTGTTTATGGATTTTATTGCTACATTTGTAGTGTGGGGGTTAACTCCTACAATCACCGTTTACATGACTGTGTTACCCTGCAGTTATGCTACTTAGCCAGTGTTAGAATGTCTACCTAGTGTTTTTATGTAGTTTGTTACAAGTGTGTATGTAGATTTATGTGGCATAGTAAGAAATAAACAGGAGGGAAAACTCTACCTGGAAATATTTCTACAGGAGGGCAAAGTTGTGTGAGTTCCTGTTACCCTCCAACTCATGCACATGGTTTGAGCGCTGCCTTGACACTCCCTACTGAACGGTTTGCAACCATATGTATGACAACTGTTTTTTCTTTCACTATAATATTGTACTTCTTACTTTTGGTTCTGTTTGTGTTCTCACCTCCAAACTGCATTTCCTACCTACCTCTCATGTGCTCATTTTCATTTGCATTTTTTTTTCCTGACTCCCATGATGTTAACCATTTCCTTAGATGTCAGTTTTCTCCCTGCCACAGCTGGTCATACTAGTGGGGCTGTACAGTCCTTTGCCATGGTGTTATGAATAGGGCTCTTTCTGGGCCCTATTTCCTTATAATGAGAAGGTTATTTGCCACATCTTGATATACCAACTAATTTCCCTAGTCACCAAAGTTGCTTTAAAGATCTTGGTGACCGGTTGTGTTTAGTAGACAGGACAAGTCCACCCATCAGCCATATTATACTGCCCATTACACTGTTCAAAATCAAAGGCAAGAGCCATGCTCATGATATTTGTTAGAAGTAAACACTCCTCAGCCCTGTGTCTGATTGCAATCATTAGAAGAAAACCCACACTTGTCTTTTCAAAAGCATGCTAGTTTTAATATGTTTTAAATACTATATAATTCCTTCTATCTTAGGAGACAGTGAGCAGAGATATTGGCAGAAGATCTTAGTGGACAGGCAGGCAAAGCTAAACAGACCACGTGAAAAGAAACGTGGCACTGAAAAGGTAACAATCTTGACTGTTTTTACACAAATGACTTGCAATTTACCTGTCTCTATACCCATTGTTTTACTTTTCTTGTTATGTCCGGACCAAGTGTGCATACTTAATGCTGTGCACTAGCACTGTTGATATTTGTTAGTGAATTCCCAATTCAGATATAGGAAATATGCACCTGCACTGCAGCTATCAGAAAAGCAGAAATGTTTCAATAAATAATTTCTCAGACACAGGAGTACACAATTTGAAAATATCTAAAAATCATATTTTCTTTCAAACCAAGCAATGTGAAATGTTCCCCAAAGCCACACTGCCACCTAAGAAAATATTTTCGTAAGGTGAAAAGGAAGTTGTTTTCCAGTGGGAATTTGGCTGCTTTCATGATGTGTCAGATTCATTTCTGAACATCCTTCAGTGGTCGATGTGGTAGAGTAAGAGGAATCTAGATGAGATGCCCATATTACTGCTGTGATCAGACAATGTATATCTTGGCATATTAGGACTATTTTAAAATAGCTTCACCAGATGAAGAACAGAGAGCCCTCCTTGACCACAAGATCTCTAGCATAAGTTAGATGCGCTTAGAAAAATTTCCTGTACTTGTGTTGGAGCTTGGTAGTATCTGTAGAAAATAATATGATGTTATGGTCAGTTATGCGCTTTAAAAAATAAAAAAGGATATAATCACTATTGTGGTAAGATAAATCTTATGCACCATATAACCTGTGTTTGGTACAGAGTACTTTCTAGTCGGGCCACAGGCAAAATGACACCCTTTGCTATCGCTTATGGGTGCCATGTGTCCTGAATAATGCTGCCTTGAGTGATGAGGGGATAAGAAATTAGCTTGGAAGCTCTGTTGATTTATCCTAACACATCCCTACAGGACTAACCAATGGCCAGATTCTAATGTCTCTCCCTCTCCCCATAGGCGTCTTAGGTCAAGGTACCTATTAGGTTATATATTAGCATGTGACCATTCTATAGCGTTACACACTGCTGTGGTTGTATTTTGACATCTTTTCATTTAAAAGTAATAAATTAGTCTAAAATAAATGTGGAAAATAAGAACTGCATATGTTCTGTAAAGAATCTACCAATACGTATTAGATGAGGAGCATTGTTCTGCAGATCACTAGAAAACTGATTAACCTCTAGTTAGATGATATTTTATTTGCTCTTTTTTGTTTCTTTTGCAGTTGGTTGCCAAAGCTGAAAAGATGAGGCTTGCCAAAACACAGGAGGCAAGCAAACACATTCGATTCTGCGATGCACCATGAGACACAGGAATTTTAAGCTTTTGTTTTTAATTTACTCTTTTCTATTTTAATCCTTTTAAATACTAGGTTCACCTAATTAAGGTTAATAAAATTAGTTGGGTGAAACTGGTAATAAATGGACTACCTGTATTTCAGAGTTTGATATTCCATATTGGACATTACTCCAAAATGATACATGGTTTTGTTTACACACAGCATTCTGTTGACAAATCTTTGACCTGAATATGATTGCAAAACTTATTGTTTGTTATTCTAAATAGTGGTGTGTTTTTGATTTAGACATGCTTTTTTAATGTTTTTTGTTTGAATAATAAAACAATTGTATGTATTTTGAAGGCTGTATTTGTACTGGATGTAAATGCTGAACACTATATTTTCCAGTGGTTTCCACAGTCACCAATAGCTTTTATGTAATATTCTTTGCATTTTTTTTAATGAAGATGGTCATACTACAAAAGCCGTAACATTTTTTTCTATTTCATCCAATCTGGGGGACACTTCTACGATAGGGTTGTATGAGTGCAGCTTGGAGTTGGTACTTAGCATGTTGCAATTAACAAGTTAACTAGTTAACAGACACCTCCCCTCTTCTACCCCATGTAGCTCCTCAGTGTAGATTAACTGCCCAATGAGTTGGGCTTACTTCTTAACTGATTAGTGAAAATTAGTAAGGTTTTTTTCTTTTATTTCATTATTTTGTTTTATTTAAAAATAGGTTCACAACCTGCTTCATGTGCGATTAGAATCAGCACACCATACAAAAAATGCAGGATGTGTGGGTGGGAGCAGTCTCCAGGTAAAAGCTCTTCGACAGCACGGATTTTAGAAGTGTGACAAGCGGCTTCATAAGTCGTTGTCACACTAGGTGATGCCTGATGACCAGCGGGTATAGAGTGCCGTGATTCAGTGCCATGGCGGCTGCCATCTTATGGCCACTACCAAGTTCCCCCCTCATAGAGGAGGGAGGAATGAAGGTACATGTTATAAGGGCACAGTTGTGTCCCCTTATATTAAGGTTGCATTGAATAAACGGCATTCCGCAATGTTAAATCTGTGAGGGGGGGCATGGTATTTGAGGGGCTACGTTTAAAAAATTAAGCTGAAATTTGGCATGCACACGGAGAACCGTCCATCGGTTCTGCATGTCAAATTTCAGAAAAAAAGAATAAAAAATGACAAATTAGGAATAATATGAAATTGAAAATCTTGGTTTTTTTTTTTTTTCACTTCTTGTTTCGCAAAAAGTTACTTTTTTCTGTTTTTTTGGGAGAGCGTAACTCCGTGTACAGGAGGTTTTAAGACTTGGGGTCTGTTTTGTTAGAAAGCTATTAGGGATGAGGAGTGCCTTTGAGTGGTGACAACTTTATTAAAGTTATAGTTTTATTTACAATTTGATAAAATATGCCCCATTTTAAAAATGGGGGATTTCACAGAATTTCATAATGTTGCGCATGTCAGATAGAGGTGTGTGCTGGATGTACTCACACTGGTTTCACTTAAGAGCACAAATATGGCTGACCTCGCTCGCTAAGATATTTTCTCTGTCAGCTGGAGAAACTAGCCACATTTGCGGGGTACAGGGAGGATGACTGGGATTTTGGGGCTGCGGGGCACATACACAAACTTTTTTTTAGTCCTTGTACTACTCTGATAATAAAGTTTAATAGGGTCTGTGGGGTTCCTGAATGGCTGTAACAGAGACCGTTTAAACTTCCAGCCCCTCAATGACGTCAGTTAATTTATTGACTGCACTGAGCTGGGGGTGGGAGATTTAAAAGTGCTCTGTTACAGCTGTAGCCTGCCTGACCTGGTGTCTTCTCCTTATTATGTCTCCCGCAGACTCAGAAGCTGTCCCTCATGCTGGAGAATGAGCCAGCAACATACACCACGCTGAATATCCTACTGGACTCCAGCGTCTCTGCAGTGGTCATGGTGTATATACTTATAGAGTGAACATGTTCTAAAACAGTCTCTTTATGTCCTGTTACAGTGTCCATTGCTATAGTAGCAGAAATCTGACAAGAGCCCGAAAACATCTCTGAAAGTTCAGTTTAAATGTTATCTGCCCAAGCTACATCTGATGAAATTTGATGCTTCTGTGGCCACACTCATTCACCCATGTTTAAATCACCCTGTTTGACACTGGACTTAGTGTCTACAATATCCCTGTTCATGTTTGTTTCATGTATATTACTGACTGCTTATCCGGGCAAATGTTAATTTCTTCCCTCTATACAGGTTAAGCTTGCCGATATAATAAAGTTTCTGTACAGAGAGGACGTCAGTGGAGGCATGCAGTGGCTGCTGCCTCGATCTAATCTGTCAGTGTGTTGTGTTCTCCCTAATCTCCCTATAAAACTTGATATGGATACAAATCAACCAGAGCCGTTCTGACTTGTTATTGGTAGCTTACCTCTATGTTATGAAGCTAAACAACTGTGTCTTTGGTCCGTTCGTGGATAGGAGACCTTAGGGCTGAAAAGTCAATATGTGTTCTCACATATTATGTTTGGTTCAGTTTTTCACACAACTCAAGATTTTTACATCTGACATTTAAAATATAGTTCTCACTGTCATATGGCAGTAGTTATGTAAAGGTGCCTCTGTATAGAATATTATATCTGTATTGCACTGTATGCTATGTGTGCCTGTTATTTATTCTAAGAGCTGCCTTTGTTTATATGCAGCTGACTTATCTTGTAGGCTATTCTGTAATGCTCAGTTCTAAAGCTAAGCAATGGTTAGTGGGGTTAAGAATTGGAAGGGAGGGGGGCGTGGCCTAACTGCCTTACCAGGAGCCTTAGGATCAGCTCCAGGCTCAACTGCCCTTTAAAATCTCACGGCAAGACTCTCCCCAATACTGGGCTAAGACCCCGCCATTTTTCCTTTCTCGCGGACCAGAGACTCACCGCACATCTTGCTGCACTCCTCCGTCGCCGAACTCTGCTGCACCCTCTCCACCTTCTGCAGACTAAAGGCATCTGCCACCTGTCTGTGAGTGGTGGACGCGGCGGGACCCCTACCCTCTGACCTATGTTGCTGGCTGCTGTGGACCGCTGTGGGCTGGCATTTGTGGCTCACTAGCGGATGCCTCTTACCTGAGGGGACCATCGGAGGAGTGCCTGGCTGCTATTGAGTTCCAGCCTTCCAGGAAGTCACTACCGCCATTGTCAGGCTTCTCTTCCAACTGTGAGTGGGTCTTTTCATCGCTATCTCCCCTGCCAGTGGTCCGTGTACAGAGGTGCTGCATAGCACATGTACTGTGCAAGTGTGACTACATCCCCATCTAGTGGCTAAACAGTAACACTCCTGCTGCTGTGAACTCAATATAAGCTATTGCTATTACATCCACTCAAGTCTTAAACAACACACACTAGTTTGGAATGTGCACTTTTCTTCTTATGTCTGCATAATTAAATCTATCTGGCCCGGCCAACCTGGAAACACTCTCTCCGTCAATAAATCCTTCTTTGTGTTCTATTACTCACTATGCATAAAAACAGCTCGAGGGGCAGGAGGGGGACACAGACGGGGATCCTTCAGCATATGACAAGACAGGATTCTCCCGCACATACCACCCCTCCTCCCCAATCTCCTCAAGCCTCATCTGTAAGCCTGACTGAGTCCGCAGACGCTCTGGCTACTATTCCGACTATGATGGTCTCTCTTTAGAACTCCTTTACAGTCGAATTTCAAAAATTGTCCTCTGATCGCCAAGGCGAACTTGCGCAATTGACTAAATGTACTGCTTCTATTGAACATAAAGTGGACTCAAACTCCAAAACGTTGTAGGAAGCGACGCAAGATATTGCTTATCTTTACAGGGAGCTGATGTTCTTTAGAACGTTGGAACAATCTTTGGATCCGTAACATTCCGGAGTCAGTAGATCACCAGCAGCTAGAACCGTATCTGGTTCGTCTATTTCAAGCCCTAGTTCCCAAGTTCTCTGATCAAGTTATACCTATTGAATAAGCCCACAGGGCCCTGCGCCCCAGACATGAGGACACCGCACCTCCCAGAGATGCTGTCCTAAAATTTCTGCCTTTTAAAACCAAGGATAGCATAGTTACTGCAAGTAGTTACTTTCCCTATATTCTATTTGAAGAATCTAGGGTTCAAAACTTTCAGGATCTAGCTCCTTCTGCAATCTTGAAGCACAGAGAACTGAGGGAAGTCACGAGAACTCTACGTGAACATGAATATAAATATAAGTGGGTCTTACCTTTCTGCTTAATTGTAGAAGCAGGAGGGCGCCAATTCACTGTACGGGATCCTATCGAAGGTAAAGACCTGCTGCGAAAACTCATCTTGGGCCATATGGCACCAGATCCGGTCTCCCAACCGTGATGCTAGTTCTTCACTTCTTTTCTTCTGGAATACCTTTCTGCATGTCGGCCCCCCAGGCTGGGACTCAAGTTCCTGTGATTTCCTGGCACTTGCATTGGTTCTACTCCCTATGTTGTGGCAAGTGCTTTTGGAGCTAACAGTTCTGCTAAGAGGAATTTTTCGTAGTTAATTTGCAAAGACTAATTTATTCGCTATAGTTCAGTTAGTTCGATCTTTAATATTGATACGCATAATTTGTGCTTATATATTCACTAGATTTGGTTCTACATGTCTAGAGTCTCCATGCTTTTGTTACATTTTGGTTTCCTACTTGTTCTTTAATGTAGCCATCTACAGCCTGAGCCGTGGTCACGTCCTCTTGCCCCTCCTGATGCTCTGTCCTGGCTGTCTGCCGCGGGTCGGTTTGTGCAGAGATTTTGGTTCCATCCAACGTCTGGGGCTCCGGGGGGGCTAGTTACAGTGCGTGACTGCCTCTCTACACCTCAGGTTATGTGGAAATCTAAGGTTTCCCAGGTTCATAGTTTATATTTCATATCTTTACTAATGTTCAAAATGTTGTTGCATTCATTTTGCTGTTTTATTGTTACACTTTATAGGGTTTATATTTAATTGTATTGTGTGTTTCTGGGTGGTTCGAGCTGGGTTTGCCTGCCTGGCCTTGCTCCCCATACATTCTGGATTTTAGGTGTGTGTGGACAGTATTGTCCTCACCCTTTCCTTGATGCCATTACCTCACTTCCAAACATTTGCAAACCCAATCTCTGAGCCCATTCGACCTGTTCCAACCAAGATAGATCGAATTCCCACCTTTTTGTGGACTCAACCTCTTCTCCCCTCATTCTTTTTTGGAGGGGGGGGTTAGTTGACCACGATTTACCCCTACCCCTTAACCACTTCCTTTTCCCTTCCTCTCCCCCTTCTTTCCCTGATACTCAAACCTTACTTGTTTCCCCCCCCCGCTCCCTTCTTTCACTCATAGTTTTTCCACAGGGGGCCATGTATCTCACTTTTGTATCCATCAATGTTAAACGGCTTAACACCCCCCAAAAGAGGTCACTTCTACACAGAACTGTAAAGAACTTGAAAGCAGATTTTGTATTTTTACAGGAAACGCATTTTAAACGGCGACCACCCCTCCTTGTCCTCTCGTAGATTCCCCACCGTGGAATATGCTTCTCTGCCAACCAAGATGTGTGGAGTAGCCCTCATGATCAGGAATTCCATACCTTTTCAGCTTACCGCTTTTAATCTAGATCGAAGGGCCGCTTCATTATACTGGTGGGTCAGGTAGATCGAAGGGCCGCTTCATTATACTGGTGGGTCAGGTAGGTCACCAAACTTACTATGGTGAATTTGCTCCCAATTCAGGGCAGTCTAGCTTTTTTAAACATTTTTTTCTAGAACTAAATAAAATACACAGGGGCATTCTACTGATTGGTGGGGTCTTTAACAAAATTTTGTCAGAGGAAATGGACAGGTCCGGTATGTGTCATATCTCCCCACCTACTACTCACACAAAAACGTTAATCAAATATATGGCAGGTGCTGGTCTGGAGGGCCCTCAATCCCTCATCTCATGATTATATTTTCTACTTACATCCGCATAAATCCTACTCCAGAATTGACATGATGATGGTCTGTAGTAAAGTTATTCAACTCCTCACTCGCACTGATATACTCCCCAAACCTTGGTCGAATCACTCGGTGGTCACAGCTTTGTTTGATCTTCTGAATAATTCTAAAGGCAGTTCGTTTTGGAGATTAAACAAATCCTTGCTTAAACTTCCCCAGTTTAAAGAGCAGATGGGCTCTCACCTTCAAGAATATTTTGACCTTAATCTGACTCCTCTCTCCACCGTTTGGGAAGAACACAAATTAGTCATTAGAGGGGCCAAATTTAAATATGCATCCTTTGGCAGAAAGCAACAAACTATGAAATTAAATTCTCTTCCTGCTCAATTGCAGCACCTCGAACATATCCATAAACAAAACCAGTCTACAAACAAATTCTTTCTGTTAGAAGTGAAATTCAATCACTTCTGGCGGAAAAGACTGAACGGGCCCTTTGCTGGCTTAATCAAAAATTCTGTGAGAGAAGCAACAAGTCACATACTATGTCAGCAAACAATCTGAAAGTCAAACCAGCAGCACAGGCCATTATGGCAATATGTGTACACTTAATTACGACCCAACAGTAATCAAAGACTCTTCACAGATTTTACAAACCCGTATACAATCTAAATATCGATGGACCACCTTCACTCTCCTCACCAACCATTCAGCAATTTTTAAAGTCTTGTAAACTACCCAAACTAGACAGGACCTTAGCTTCCAAATTGAATGAGGATATCACGGGATGAGATTAAAGTAGCCCTTAAGTCCCAAAAAGTATCTAAGGCTCCTGGTCCTGAAGGATTTACCTTCTACTATAAAACTTTTGCACACATTCTGACCCCGAATCTACTTTCTACTTTTAACTCGGTCCTCCAAGGTAGGAAGTTTCACAAAGATACCACATGCTCCACTATTATAGTTATATCCAAGCCAAACAAAGATCTCACAATTTGCACCAATAATCGGCTGATCTCTTTGCTAAACACGGACATCAAGCTATTTGCTAAGATCCTGGCAAACAGGTTGAACAACCATCTGTCACAACTTATAGACTCAGATTAAGTTGGGTTTGTTCCTAACAGGCAAGCCCTGGATAATACCAGGAAGGCTATAGACTTGATTTCCTATATAAATCAATCCAAACTTCCATAGGTAATTTTAGCACTAGACGCAGAGAAAGCCTTCGATAGGCTCGCTTGGGAATTTATCTTTCAAACCCTTAAAACCTTTGGATTCTTTGGTAATTTTCGTCAAGGTATTCAAGCTCTATACCATAACCCGTCCTCTTCGGTCTCGACAAATGGCTTGAGTTCATCCATGTTTGGCATTAATAATGGGACGAGACAGGTTTGTCCTCTTTCCCCTTTCATTTATGTGCTATGTATTGAACCACCTGCTGCTCGGATTTGACTGAACCCAGCAGTGAAGGGAATCCATGTTAATGGTAGACAATATAAGATTTCTCTGTTCACGGATAATGTCTTCCTCTCTCTATACTCACCTCTAACCTCCCTTCCTAATCTGTTTGTGGAGTTGCAGAATTATGGTTCTCTCTCCGGATATAAAGTAAATAACCAAATCGGAGACGCTCGCTCTATAGCTTCCACCTCACACGAAGAAACTATTGAAACTTAACTTTGATTTTCGTGCATTTTGATACTTGGGTATCTTCCTCACAACTTCCTATGAAACTTTGTTTCAGGTTAATTATCCCTTGAGAGTATCTGAGAACAAATGAAGCGACTGACATGTGGAAGAAAATTAGTATGAGTGGTACAACTAATAGGCAGACAGATATTGTGTGGATGGTTATGCATGGCATATTACCAGTATATGACGTACAAAAGAAGAGAGACCTAGTAAGACAGGGTGTATGCCCGAGAGAAAGGTGGGGAGGAAGAGAAACAGTCTTGCACCTGATGTGGAATTGTAGTTTTGGGCGGAAGGTCTGGAAGGGTCTGGGTGGTTTGGTGAAATAATTAACTGGTATAGTAGTCAAGACATGGAAAGTTGCAATGTTTGGAATGGGAGCATGTGGAAAAGTTTTGAAGAGATTTCTGTAGTTAATGATGGCATGTATCATGGAAGTATTGTGGGATGCAATGAACTTATGTGTGTTTAAAAATGATGATTTGAGTGCAGATGACTGTGTGCGAATGGTGTTAGGAAAACAATAAATAAATATATATAAATATATATATTTATATATATAAATATAAATAATTTTCCTATTATATTTTTGATAGGAAGGGAAATGAGGCTGAGGATTCGGAAGTCATTTGGAAAACAAAAAAATGGAAACATGGTTAAAGTTTAAGGTGGAAAGTAGGAAGTTTTTTGTACTGTATGTTTTTTACTGTCTTGTCATTTGTGTGTTTACCGTGTTTGGTCAAAAATGAAAAGAAACAAAACTGTTCTTATCAAAAGATATTTTAAAAAATAAATATAAAATAACAAATAGAGCACATCAAAAAAGAGTAAACAAACCTAAATGATGATTTGTGCGGAAACGCTCTCAGAAGGTGGTTACCTTAAGACGGCTGGAGAGAAAAGGTGTGACTAAACAATCTGATGGTTTGTTAAAATAAAATAAAAAAAGCATGTTACATAGAGCCCTTTGCTGGGGAGAAAGAGCTTAATGCTGCCCCGTCTGGAGGAAGGGGCTTGTGCAATGTTCCTGTAATACAGGCTGGAAGTTAGGAGAAGTAGTGGCAGCTGCAATGCAGGGAACTTGGGGAGAAAACCTGACAGACCTGAGACACTGTAACAGACATTATGAGCGACCCAGAGTGGAGGAGTGCAGCCTTATTACAGTCCCACACACAGGAGATACCTCTGCACAGACACTGCTTGAGACCCTGAGTGGCAGGAGCCTCACATCAGCCTCTGTTGGTGGCCCTAGTATTGACCTGCACAGTGGTGTACTGCTGACCTGAGATACCGAGTTATAGGTCACGGTGTCTCTCTGGTCTGCAGCAGTTATGCTGAGCCAGTGGCGGATCCAGGGGGGGGCTGCTCAGAGCAGCCGGGCAGCACACTGTCCCTGCCTGTCACGGCTGGATGGACCTGCACATACTGTGCAGCCGTCGGCAGCCTAAACTGTTAAAAAGGGGCGGGGCCTAAATCCCCCCCCTAAATCCCCCGGGTACAGTCGTTTTTTAGATCCGCCACCTGTACTGAGCTCCTGCCTCCCACACATGCTTGGAGCCAGCAGGGCAGATTATGGCTGCTCTACAGGAAGCCTGTGTACACTGTGTGTCTGTGAGCTGCTCTTACAGGACATTCCTGCCTAACAGAGATCACCATAAGGCCAGCTGCACACCATGGGTCCGCTGGAGCCTACAGACTGAACACCTTGGCTGCCCCCTTGCAGTGCCCATCTCTTGCTGCTGCCAGCTACAGGTGTTACAGAAGCACGACTGGGGACACGGCAGGGAATACCCTGGACCCAGGAAAGGTGACCAGTGGCAGTAAGCCGAGGCTGGCCTCCCAGAACATGAAGAGGCTGCTGTCCCTGGCTCATCCAGAGAGATGGAGGCTGACAGGTACCTCATATCCTGATTATTGCACAATCTGCCTGGAATCCAGGTGCTCTCCTGGATTCAGCCATAGTGAATATTATAATTACCCCAGAGTACATAATGAATGGCCTTCTGCTTGAGCTTATGTACATACTGACTGGTGCTCTCCTGGATTCAGCCATAGTGACTATTAGAATTACCCCAGAGTACATAATGAATGGCCTTCTGCTTGAGCTTATGTACATACAGTATCTTTGCCATGGAGATATTCTAACTTGGTTTATTGCCATGGAAAGAATCAGTGTTGTCCATAACCAATGCCTGTTGCCTAATCTCAGCTTTTCAAGATTTCCCTTGGTAATGTTGTTTGTATCCTTTTAAATATTTTTTTCAGTATGTTCAAATCTGTAATTTAGCAGTTCCACCATTGTGCGAGTAACAGCAATCTCACTCCATGATAGTGCTGAATCTGCAGCTAGCCACAGGATGTGATGACATACCATGTCTGTATTGCACAAAGAACACGTCCATTAAAGCTTCTGCCTTAATCGTCGTAATTTCATTGCTCTTTGGAGTTTGAGTAGCAGAATTTCAATAGTTTTCTTACATTTTAGATGGTGTGTAAGGAACCTTAATCGGACATTTTAAACCGTAAGGTTTTTTTGTCTATGGAATATACATATATATATTCTTTACAAATATACATTCTGTCATACAGCATAGGTATATTGTGTTGTTACAGTTGTGAGCAGCATATACAAGGGAGTCGCTGCATCACATATTCCTGCTGGGGCATGATACATATATCAAACTACATATAGTAAAGATGCATCTTTTGACTGATAGAGATTAGATAGTTTCTTGTACAGACTTTTCTTGTGTTGTATAATTGCTCTGTCTCTGTATTATTCTATTCTGTAATTGCCCTTCCTCTCAAAATGTCTGACAAAGGAAAAACACCTAAAAACAAAATACTTTACTTGCTCCAAATGCAAGGTAAAATTGGCAAGTGTACAGCAGGACCCAGGTGCGCTCTGCGTAGACTGCAAGGTAGGGCCCCAGGCTGCATAGAGCCAGGGTAATACTCCGCTGTTAGCGGAAGAACCAGTGTGGGCAATAATCGCTGACACAGTCGGTGGGCACTCCGGTGCAGCTACTCGGCCGTCAGGCAGAGATTCCGGTGATGTCTGCTGGTTCTCCTACCTCAGTAGGGGGGCATCCCTTACAGCGGTACTTCCACAACCAGTCAGTGACAATGCAGATTTAGGACCAGCTGGCCCTTTATCTTCTCTTGCTCTCCAAGGGGCCCCTGTAGGTGAACCTGCATGGTCCACATCCTTGGTTAGGGACATAGACTGAACAGATTTTTGGATTCTCCGAGACCAAAAAAAGGCAAAGGGCAGGTCATCCTCGTCTTTCGGTCTCCGATTCAGAGATATTATCTGAAGATTATAGGGAACTCCCTTACAAAACAGACTCCCCACTAGTCATGGATCTTGATGAATTTCAGAAATCAGAGCATTGAAGATCTGGTCCTGGTAGTTAGACGGACCTTGGACCTCTTAGACATAGACGTGCCCCTCCCAAGCTGCAGGAAAAATAGTCAGCCTGACTCACATCCACCTCTCCTCGCGGCCGCAGGAGTGGGGGGGGGGGGGGGGGAGGGGCGCCTGCGGCTATTCAGGGAGCAGTGGATTGCATCATCTCCAGATCGATGGGATAATGACAAGGGGCTACATGAACGATCTGTCGGGTCAAGCCCCTCGTCTGTTCGTTCCCACCTCCTTAGCGTTCAAACCCACAAGAAGACAAGCTATGTAACACTGCATTGCTTCGCTTCTTTCCGCAGGGGTCATCTCTCTAGTTCCGGAAGTCCAGAGACACCAGGAATTTTACTCGCACCTGTTCTTAGTCACAAAACCAAATGGTTCCTTCCACCCTATTCTAAATCTAAAAGTCCCTAAAATTACACCTACAGGTAGACAGATTTCACATGGAATCTTTTCGGTCAGTGATAAATGGACTGGAACAGGAAGAATTCTTGACGTCCATAGATATTCGGGATGTCTACTTGCACATCCCAATGTGGGAGAGACTCTACTCCGCTTCACAGTGGGAAATTCCCACTATCAATTTAGGGTGCTCCCATTTGGTCTTTCGTCAGCGTCTTTGTTCCAGGGGGGGTCAAAATAGCGCCTTACCTGAAGGACCTTCTTATCAAAGCCGCATGTGAACAACTGTTACATCAGTATCTGGACCTCTCCATCAGGGTGTTGGAGTCCCACGGCTGGATCCTAAATCTAAACAAGTCCAAGTTAATCCCTTGCCAGAGGATGACATTCTTGGGTCTCATCATGGACACCAGAGAACAAGAAATTTTCCTTCCAAAGCTCGATCCATATGGAACATGACAGCCCTGGTCCTGGCAGGCTGCAGTCCCTCCATGCTCCTCTGCATGAAGCTCCTAGGGAAGATGGTCTCCCCTTTCGAAACTATTCCATACGGGTCTCACCTCAGATTGGACTCCTAACCTTTTAGTCTATCTCAGGAAGCTCCAGTGATGGATAGTTCAGGATCACTTGGTCGTAGGCCAATCCTGCGCCACTGTCCAGGATCATTGTCACAACACACGCCAGCCTTCAGGGCTGGGGGGCAGTGGCCCTTCATCTTCGTCTGCAGGGCCCGTGTACAGAAAGGGAGGCTTCCCTTCCAACAAACATCCTGGAACTGAAGGCCATGATGATGGGTTCTCACGCTTTTCTTCAGGGCTTCCCAGTCCATCTTCAATCAGAAGTGGCATATCTCAACAAGCAGGGGGGGCAAAGAGTGCCAAGGCAATGCAGGTGGCAACTCAGATCCTGGAATGGGTGAAACTATTTGTTCCCTTGCTTTCAGCAGTATTTATCCCAGGTGTGCTAAACTGGGAGGCAAGCCATCTAATTTGCCACGCTGTAATGCCAGGTCACTCCATCTGGAAGTCTTCCAGATGCTAGTTTGCAGGTGGGGTCTTCCAGGTCTAGATATCATGACAGTTGTGCCTCAACGCCAGGTTCCCAGGTTCTGCTCAAGGGCCAGGAATCCCCTGGCGGTGGATGTTGATGTCATGACAACGCGCTGGGATTCAGGTTGAGTTACCCATTTCCCCCCCATCCCAGTTCTTCCATGTGTTCTCCAAAGGATCAAGCAGGGAGGGCTGCCTGCGATACTGGTGGCGAACGATTGGCTGCGCCTGGTACGTAGACATTCTATCCATGGCAGTTGACCAGGGATTTCATCCACCGCTCCTCCTTTAAGGCCCCTTTTGACATCAGGACTTGCCTTGGATGGCTTTAGCGACATGGCTGTTGAAGCCAGCTTCTGGCGGTCAAAAGGGTTCTCTTCCAGGGTGGTGAACACTCTTTTGCGGGATAGAAAACCTGTTTCTGCTTGAATTTACCACAGGTTTGGCGTACCTACATTAAGTGGTGTGAGAATAGGGTTAGGCACACTGCAACATTTATCCTTCCCTGTCTTCTGGCTTTACTCCCACATGGACTTAAAATGAGGCTCCGGTTGGCGAAGATGCCAGACATAAGGACCTTCTTGCAGGGGGTGTTGCACATTCAGCCCCCCTATGTGTCGCCTACTGCTCCATGGGATCTATATTTGGTGCTTACCATGCTTAAGAATCCACCGTTTGAACCTTTACAGTCTACTGATGATAACTTTGACGTGGAAGGTGGTTTTTCCGTTAGCAATTGCTTCGGTTTGCAGAGTGTCGGAGCTTGGGCTCTTACATGTAGAGAACCATACCTTATTTTCCATGGCGATAGGGCCATCGGCTGCACCGTTCCGACCTTTCATCCTAAAGTAGTATTGGGGTTTCACTTAAAGCAAGAAACTGTAGTTCCAGAGCATCACGCATTTATGTTCATTAGACTTACACGGATTAGGCGTTCAGACTCTCTTTTTGTATTGTATGATCCCCATAAACGGGGTTGGCCTGCTTCCAAGCAGAGAATTACTAAATGGCTTATTTCAACAATTAAGTATGCTTACATCAGTGCAAACCGGCATCTGCACTGCCCATTTGCGTTGTCGCCCATTCCACCCAGTCAGTGGGAGCTTCTTGTGCCATGCAGGATGGAGTCTCGGCAGAACAGCTATGCCGGGCGGCTACCTGGTCCTCGGTGCACACATTTACCAAATTCTACCAGATCAATGTTTTTGGGTCTTCAGACGCCAGCTTTCGCCATAGTGTTTTTTGGGCCGGCCAGTCGGAGCGGTCCTACCCTTTAGGGGGCTGCTTAAATAAGTCCCCATGGTAGCAGTGTCCCCCAGATAGGTTGAAAGAGAAAATAGGATTTTTTTTATACTTGTATTAAATCCTTTTCTCTGATTCCATCTGAGGGACACTGCGTTCCCTCCCTTTTGCTGTTTGGTCTCTGGTTGTTTTTCTCCCCTTCCTTGGGGCTTTAGAATTACACTGAGGATCTACAGAAGGGTTGCAGAAGGGAGGGGTCTGTCAGCATGTTTAGATTAACAAGTTAACTAGTTAAGTGCCAACACCCATGCTCCCCACCTACAACCACATGGTACCATTGTCCCCCAGATGGAATCAGAGAAAAGGATTTATCGTGAGTATAAAAAAAAATCCTATTTTTTCCCCCCTTCACCGAAGTTGAAGGAGATTGCCTGGACACAACCTGACCACAAGGTAGTGGTAACATGGAGATTCATCACCCTGTACCCACTGCAGCCAGAAGACCTCGCCCGGTGGGAACAAATACAAAAAGAGTGGATACACCGGTGGCACCAGTACTTCCAGTAGTGGGAATAGCCACCCTTCAGGATGGTACGGACCGCAAAGTGGAAGGATTCTTAAAATCCATCTACTAGTTGGCCGGAGCATCCTTTAGACCCTTGCTGTCATCAGCGTGGATATCAGGGCCATGGAATCCTGGGCTGACAAATTGGCAACAGAGTTACAGGACTCAGACCTTCTTCCCCTTGCTGTGCACCTAAAAAAAAGCTTTAGGTTTCCTGTATGAGGCTGCTCAGAAGGCAGCTCAAGGTCATCTTCGGCGTCTACTTCTGCGGTGGCAGCTAGAAACACTCTTTGGCTTAAGTCCTGGGAAGCCGATACTTAATCTAAAAGATCCCCTGGAGGCTCCTCCTTATTCTGTACCTTTTGACCCAGAATTAGATAATATAATTTTTCAGGCTATGGTTGGTAAAAGTACATTCCTGCAATGTGCCTAAACCTCGGGTACCAACATTCAGCTCTTTTCTCCTGCCCTTTTGGAGGGGCTCCTCCGTCAGAGGTCAGGCGAGCAGATGCAGACCTTTTGGATCCATAGGACATTCCCTGAGAGGAAGGTCTTTTTCCCCACATGCGTCCCACCAAGCTCCCGGAAAAAATGGCAGCCTGAGATTGACTCACATCCTCCTGTGCAGGGGTGGGGAAAGGGGGGATATTTGTGGCTGTTCACAGAACAGTGGATAGAGTCCTCTCTGGATCCCTGGTTCAAGGGATATATTATAGACCTCTCCAGTCGGGCCCCTTGTAGTTTTCACGACATCCTTGCCCCTCGACCAAAAAAGACAGACAATACTATACTGCATCGATTCCTTTCTTTTGGCGGGGGTCATCTGTTCAGTCCCTGTAAGCCAGACACACCAGGAGTTCTACTCCAACCTGTTCTTGGTTCCTAAACCGGATGGCTCCTTCTGACTCATTTTGATCCTAAAGACTCTAAATCTGTACATAAAGGTGGACAGATTTCGGATGGAGTCTCTTTGGTCAGTTATAAATGGGTTGCAACCTGGAGAACTATCAGTTCATGGTGCTCCAATTTGGCCGCCATGGCTTCCAGAGTATTCAGAAAAATCACCAAAAGGAGCATACTAAGTCCCTGCTGACTTGCTGAGGCAAGGGGGGACTTGGTTCCAGAATTACCCAGCCAAACAAGAGGATAATCGCCAATTGGGTGTCACTACACTGTGTTTGCGGGCTTAACGCATAGAAGCCAGAGCAAACAGCAAACATTTTCAGAGGAGGATATGGAGTTCACCAATAACTACTGTCTCCCCTGCTTATTTTAGTATTTAGGTACAGTTCCAGAGCGGGAACTATACAGAAAACTTGCAGTTAACATCCTGTGAAGATTACTGGAGAATGCACACTGCTCATCACTGGTGACAGGCTCCTCTTAGATTGTACAGTGTACTAGTAGATGTCCAGGAGGGCTAAGTACCATTACCTGTTTTATACAATTGTATTTATATTGAATATATTTATTTCACAAGCATATTTGTTGAATATAGATGTAAAACGTTTGTACACAGGGGTTATTGCAAACTTAAGAGAACACTTTGACATGTATATATCCAATATTGGCCGAGACCGCTTATGACTGATACCTGTGAACAAATTCAGTATCTTTTATACATTTTTTTTCTTTCTAACACCTTGTTGTGTGGCAGGCCCTTTCCTGCTTTTTTTAATTGAGTATTATTATATTGATAATCACTTTTGCTGTAAACGGCAATGTCCACCCCAGGTGGAGGAAACAGTGTGGATAACTTTGTTGGTGCGGGGGATAGGGGATGCCTGCGGTTGTTCAGGGACCTTCCAGAATCGATGGATCTTGGGGATTATGACAAGAGTTACATAATTGATCCCTTGGGTCAGGTCTTTGCCACGACTTGCAATCAGGTAAGATGGCAAGAGATGCTTCATTGTGTCACTTTACTTCTTTCTGCAGTTGACGCCTGCAGAGTTCTAGAGGGGCAGAAGGGTCAGGCATTCTACTCCACCCTCTTTCTGGTCCCCAAGCCAGACAACTCATTCCTTCCTCTCCACAATCTCAAGGCTCTCAACCTACAACTTCGAGTTGACAAATTCTGCATGGAATCACTCTGGTTGATGATCAACTGGTTGTAGCCACGAGAGTTCCTGACCTCCATCGATATTTGGGATGCCTACATCCAGACTCCCATATAGGAGGGCCATCAGCCCCTACTCAGGTTTACAGTGGTGACTTTACATTTTCAGTTCTGTGCTCTTCCTTTTGATTTGTCCACGGTGTCAAGGGTCTTTAGTGAGATCATGGCCACCCGTGTTGCGCATTGTCCCTGTCACTCACCGGACTATGAGTGCCTCTAGTTTTAGACATGGGTCTCTCTCTCTTTTGCCGGCATCCGCCATCTTGACCAAAGGATTGCGCATGTGCAAGACCCACGGACGGTTAAAACCTTGTTCCTAGTCTCATTGGATAATTAATCGCCTCTCACTATTTAAGGCACCTGTTGCCCTATTACATTTGCCTGTTCTTGGTCCTCATTCCATTGAGACACCGAGGAGTTTCCTGTTCCTGCTTGTGCTATCTGTTTGCTGTGGACGCTACCTGCACCTGGACATGTTCTTCTCTCCACATCAGTGGTAGTACCTGCCAGCCGCAGACCGCTCCATGCTACCTTGTATCGTATCTGCACCTGGACAAGTCTTCTCTCCACATCAGTGGTAATACCTGCCAGCCGCAGACCGTTCCATGCTACATTGTATCTTATCTGCACCTGGACAAGTCTTCTCTCCACATCAGTGGTAATACCTGTCAGCCGCAGACCGCTCCATGCTACATTGTATCGTACCTGCACCTGGACAAGTCTTCTCTCCACATCAGTGGTAATACCTGCCAACCGCAGACCGCTCCTTGCTACATTGTATCTTACCTGCACAAGTCTTCTCTCCACATCAGTGGTAATACCTGCCAGCCGCAGACCGCTTCAGGCTACCTTGTACTCTACCTATCTCTGGACAAGTCTTTACTTCATGCCAGCGGTAATACCTGTCAGGAGCAGCTTACTCTACTACTTTGCATGTTACCTATTTTTGGGACTAAAGTCTATGGTTTCTCGGGAGTATAGCTGCGAGTCGCTGACTCTCCTATTACATTGTTGATTGACTGTTTGCATAGACTTTCTCCAGTTGTCAAGTATTTGCCTGCTGTATGCTACCTGCATGCTAAGCACTTTGGAACTCTATTCTCCTTTTATCACTACTCATCTCTCTGCCGTGCTACCATTGTTTCCACTGCTCAGAGACTATGCATATATATCATTGACATTCCTTCTTCCATCCAGTTTGTATAGTTCCGTATATTCACCACACTCCCCAGAGGGCCGCGACCTTTACAGTGGCAGCCGCTAAAACCATACTTCCTTGCGGGAGTTCCTGGAGAAGACCGGCCACTGTGTTAGACTCCGCGCCTCTGGTGAGTAAAGCTACACCTGGTGAATTCTGGGTAAAACTCCTAGTGCCCGTGACAGTAAGAACAGGCCATGACAAACCCAGGTTCGGAACCAACAGCTAAGGCGGCGGTTCCCAGGGGTGCCGCGGCGCTGTCACTGGGGTGCCGCGAGACAGCCATAGGAAAAAACAAAGAGCACATAAACTTACCAATCCGCGCGGCACCGGAACCCAGCAGACTCCTCTCTCCCGCAGCTGTCACTGACGTCGATTTTCAGTGACAGCTGCGGGAGAGAGGAGTCTGCTGGGTCCCGGCGCCGCGCGGATTGGTATGTTTATGTGCTCTTTGTTTTTTCCTATGGCTGGCTCGCGGCAGAGGAGTGAGAGGGAGTGTGACAGCGGGGCAGAGAAGTGTGACAGCGGGGCAAACAGCGGGGCAGAGAAGTGTGACAGCGGGGAAGACAGAGGGGCAGAGGAGTGTGACAGAGGGTCAGAGGAGGGTGACAGCGGGGCAGACAGCGGGCAGACAGAAGGGCACAGCGGGGCAAACAGAAGGGCACAGCGGGGCAGACAGCGGGGCAGAGAAGTGTGACAGCGGGGCAGACAGCGGGGCAGAGAAGTGTGACAGCGGGGCAGACAGAGGGACAGAGGAGAATGACAGAGGGGCAGACAGCGGGGCAGACAGCCGGGCAGAGAAGTGTGACAGTGGGGCAGACAGCGGGGCAGACAGTGGGGCAGAGGAGTGTGACAGAGGGGCAGACAGCGGGGCAGAGAAGTGTGACAGAGAAGCATACAGAGGGGCAGAGAAGTGTGACAGAGGGGCAGACAGAGGGGCAGAAAAGTGTGGCAGAGGGGCAGAGGAGTGTGACAGGCAGACAGCGGGGCAGAGAAGTGTGACAGAGAGGCAGACAGAGGGGCAGAGGAGGGTGACAGCGGGGCAGAGGAGGGGGACATCGTGAGAGGGGCAGTGGAGGGGGGACATCGTGAGAGGGGCAGTGGAGGGGGGACATCGTGAGAGGGGCAGTGGAGGGGGACACAGCGTGAGAGGGACAGTGGAGGGGGACACAGCGTGAGAGGGGCAGTGGAGGGGGAACATCGTGAGAGGGGCAGTGGAGGGGGACACAGCGTGAGAGGGGCAGTGGAGGGGGACACAACGTGACAGGGGCAGTGGAGAGGGACACAACGTGACAGGGGCAGAGGAGGAGGACAGCGTGAAAGGGGCAGTGGAGGGGGACACAGCGTGAGAGGGGCAGTGGAGGGGGACACAGCGTGAGAGGGGCAGTGGAGGGGGACACAGCGTGAGAGGGGCAGTGGAGGGGGACATCGTGAGAGGGGCAGTGGAGGGGGACACAGCGTGACAGGGGCAGAAGAGGAGGAGGACAGCGTGAAAGGGGCAGAGGAGGAGGACAGCGTGAGAGGGGCAGTGGAGGGGGACACAGCGTGAGAGGGGCAGTGGAGGGGAACACAGCGTGAGAGGGGCAGAGGAGGGCGACAGCGTGACAGAAGGCAGAGGGGGGGGACAGCATGACAGAGGGCAGAGGAGGGGACAGCGTGACAGTGCAGTGGAGGGGGGACATCGTGAGAGAGGGCAGAGGAGGGGGGACAGCGTGACAGAGAGCAGAGGAGGGGGCACAGCGTGGCAGAGGGGGCAGTGTGAGAGAGGGCAGTGTGTCTGGATGCAGAGGGGGCAGAGTTTCTGGATGCAGAGGGGGCATTTTTGCATACAACTAAATAAGTATAAATATTGTCCTGACCTAAATACTTATTACATTTTTTTGACCCAACTACTTCTAAAACAGGACTGCTCAATAATTATTTTGGAGGGGTGCCTTGAAAAAATTTGGAGACTCTAAGGGTGCCGCGAACTGCAAAAGTTTGGGAACCACTGAGCTAAGGAGTTGCTGCAGTACCTGGTTACTCGGGTAGAACAACAAGATGTTCGCCAGCAACAATTACTTCAATGTTTTCAGTCCCTAGTCTCTCGGGGAGACCCTGTGCAGAATGTATCTTCTGCTGTAAATCCTCCGGTGTCTTCTTCTCTCCCAGTGCCATCTCTGGTGTCTACTGCTTCTGCTCTACACCTGCCTACTCCTTCAAAATTTGATGGAGACCCTAAAGCTTGTAGGGGCTTTCTCAATCACTGCTCCATTCATTTTGAACTCCAACCTCAAAATTTCCCTACTCATCGCTCTAAAGTGGCCTATATAATTTCCTTGTTTTCTGGACAGGCTCTGGCATGGGCCTCCCCTCTGTTGGAAGATAGTGCCATGTTTATTTCAACTTTCCGAAGAATTTTTGATGAACCTGGTCGTGTTATTTCTGCTGCCTCTAGCATCCTTCAATTATGCCAAGGATCCCGTTCAGTAGCACAGTATGTAATGCAATTTCACACACTTGCCTCTGAACTCCAATGGAACAATGAGGCGTTGATAGCTGCCTTCTGGCAGGGTCTTGCTGATAAAATTAAAGACGTATTGGCCTCACAAGAGTTACCTTCTTCCTTGGATGCTTTGATATCTTTGTGCAAACGAGTGGACATGAGATACTGAGAAAGAAACTCTGAAAGGGAATCTTCGTCTAAAATACCTGTCCGCTTGGCATCCCGATTTCGTCATCCCTCACCACCTATAGAACCCATGGAGGTGGGATGTTCTAGATTGACTCCAGAGGAGAGGGAACAACGGTTAAAGAATAAACTTTGTATTTATTGTGCTGATCCTAATCATATGCTGAACTCATGCCCTAAAAAGTCTGGAAACGCAAGGCCCTAACCTGTTCTGGAGAGGTAAGGTTGGGATCCCTGGAATCCTCTCCATGTCATATGGATTCTAAAACTTGTTCGTTTGCTGTTACTGTTTCAACTTCCACTAAGTCTTTTACATCTCAAGCACTTCTGGACTCTGGAGCAGCTGGAAGTTTTATCTCAAGTTCCTTAGTGTGTCAGTGGTCCCTACCAGTGATTCCTTTAAAAACAGCTATTGCCGTCACAGCCATTGATGGCTCACGAATTACTAATGGAACTATTACTCAACGTACCATTCCTTTAACCCTTCAAATCGGGGCCTTACACCAAGAGCAAACTTCTTTATTGGTCCTTCCTGTTACCACTAGTCCTTTCGTACTTGGTCTTCCATGGCTTCAACTACATTCTCCACAAATTGATTGGAATGTTATGCAAGTTGTATCCTGGGGTCCGGCTTGTCATCATAGATGTCTGACTCAAGCTCTTCTCGTGAAAATAAATAAATCCTCTATAGCATCTTGTTTGCCTGGTCTTCCACCACAGTATGTTTCCTTTGCTGATGTATTTGATAAAGCCCAGTCAGAACGCCTTCCGCCTCATCGGTCTTGGGATTGTCCAATAGATTTACAACCTGGCAAGAATCCTCCAAGGGGTCGTGTATACCCTCTCTCGTTACCAGAGACCCAGGCAATGTCTGACTATATCAAGGAAAATCTCCATCGTGGGTTTATTCGGCCGTCCATTTCCCACGCTGGAGCGGGTTTCTTTTTCGTTAAGAAGAAAGACGGTTCATTAAGACCTTGTATAGATTATCGAGGTCTTAACGCCATAACCATCAAAAATCGTTACCCTTTTCCACTAATTACTGATCTTTTTGACCGCATCAAGGGAGCTCAGGTATTCACCAAGCTGGACCTTCATGGTGCTTACAATTTAATTCGGATCAAGGCTGGAGATGAATGGAAGACAGCTTTTAACACCAGGGATGGACACTATGAATACCTTGCCATGCCATTTGGGTTGTGTAATGCCCCAGCTGTCTTCCAGGGATTTGTGAATGAGATTTTCCGGGACTTGTTATATGTTTGTGTCGTTGTCTATCTAGACGACATATTGATATTTTCTCAAAATCTTTCGTCTCATCGACAACACGTGGCAGAGGTTCTTTCTAGACTCCGGGAAAATTTACTATTTTGTAAGCTGGAGAAATGTTCCTTTGAATTATCCCAGATTCCTTTCCTAGGATATATTATGTCTGGAGTAGGCCTAGAGATGGATCCGGAGAAAGTAAATGCAGTTTTACATTGGCCCCTGCTAACGACACTCAGAGCTATTCAACGCTTTTTAGGGTTTGCTAACTATTATCGACGTTTTATTCAAGGATTTTCTTCCATTGTCTCTTCTATAGTGGCTCTTACCCGTAAGGGTGCTAATACCAAGCAATGGCCTCCTGAGGCCCTCCAAGCATTTCAGTTCCTCAAGAAGGCGTTCTCAACTGCCCCTGTTCTTCGACAACCTGATGTGACTCTTCCATTCTTCCTCGAAGTTGATGCCTCTAATGTTGGACTAGGGGCCATTCTATCCCAGTGATCGGTACAAAAGAAATTCCATCCTTGTGCTTTTTATTCTCGAAGTCTATTACCTGCAGAAAAAAATTATACTATCGGAGACAAGGAGCTATTGGCCATCAAAGTAGCTTTGGAAGAATGGAGATACCTGCTGGAGGGTGCTCATCATCCCTTGACTATATTTACTGACCACAAAAATCTTCTCTATCTTCAGTCAGCTCAATATATGAACCCCCGACAAGCAAGATGGTCAATTTTCTTCTCTCTTTTTGATTTAATTATCACCTTCAAACCAGCTTCCAAGAATAAAAAAGCGGATGCATTGTCCCGGGCGGTTGCCCCTTCCTCTGATTTTGAAGATTGTTTTGATCGTCCTATACTTGATCCTAAATATGTGAGAGTCTAGCTGTTTCTTCCACCAATGTTCTACCGTTTGGGAAAACCTTTGTGCCACCGCTTCTTCGAAAGAAGATTCTGTCATGGTATCATTCCTCTCATTTTGCCGGGCATTCTGGAGTACAGAAAACATTAGAGATTCTCTCTCCGAGTTCCTGGTGGCCCTCTATTAGGAGAGATGTCAAGGAATTTGTGGCCGCTTGTGATGTTTGTTCCCAATTCAAGTCTTCCCGTAGAACACCAGCGGGGTTACTTCAACCACTACCTATTCCTTCCAAACCATGGACCCATATAAGTATGGATTCCGTTACTGATCTTCCTCTCAGCAAGAAATGTAATACCATTTGGGCGATTGTTGATAGGTTCTCTAAGATGGCTCATTTCGTCCCTTTAATAGGGTTACCTTCTTCCTCTACATTGGCTGATCATTTTATCAAAGAAATATTTCGAATTCATGGATGTCCGTCTGAAATTGTTTCGGATAGAGGAGTACAGTTTGTCTCCAGATTTTGGCGAGCCCTTTGCAAGACCTTGGGTATTCGATTGTCATTATCATCCTCATACCATCCTCAATCGAATGGACAGACCGAGAGAGTCAACCAGGACCTAGAGACTTTCATAAGAATTTTTTCTTCAGCCAATCAGGACAATTGGGTAGACTTACTCCCATGGGCTGAATTTGCCCATAATAACATGTATCATGAGTCATCTTCTAAAACACCATTCTTTGTGGTATACGGTCACCATCCGTCACTCCCAGAATTTCCTGCCCTCCCTCCCACCCAAGTTCCTGCTGTTAATGTATTATGTCAAAAGTTTAATTCCATTTGGGCTCAGGTTAAATCCTCTCTGAAGAAGGCATCCTCAAGATATAAATTCTTTGCTGATAAAAAGAGGCGAGCAATTCCAGCACTCAAAGTTGGAGATCGTGTATGGCTCTCTACCAAGAATATTCGCCTGAAGGTTCCTTCTATGAAGTTTGCTCCACGTTTTATTGGTCCATATAAAATCACTCAGGTGATAAATCCTGTTTGTTTCAAACTGTTATTGCCTAAGAACCTTCGTATCTCCAACTCTTTCCACGCTTCATTACTCAAGCCTCTCATCATCAACCGATTTTCTGTTCCTTCTTCAGCACCTCCTCCAGTCCAAATTCAACAAGAGGAGGAGTTTGAGATTACTCATATACTTGATTCTAAAATTTCTAGAGGAGTTCTTCGTTTTTTGGTGCATTGGAAAGGCTTTGGTCCGGAGGAGCGTTCTTGGATCCGTGCGGATGATCTCAATGCTCCAGCACTTCTGAAAAAGTTTTATACTAAATATCCGGGCAAACCCGGTTCCAAGTGTTCTGTGCCCACCTTTAAAAGGGGGGGTACTGTCACTCACCGGACTACGAGTGCCTCTAGTTTTAGACATGGGTCTCTCTCTCTCTTGCCGGCGCCTGTCTTGCGCCGTGGCCGTCCGCCATCTTGACCAAAGGATTGCACATGTGCAAGACCCACGGACGGTTAAAACTTTGTTCCTAATCTCATTGGTTAATTAATCACCTCTCACTATTTAAGGCACCTGTTGCCCTATTACCTTTGCCTGTACTTGGTCCTCATTCCATTGAGACACCAGGGAGTTTCCTGTTCCTGCTTGTGCTATCTGTTTGCTGTGGACGCTACCTGCACCTGGACAAGTTCTTCTCTCCACATCAGTGGTAATACCTGCCAGCCGCAGACCGCTCCATGCTACCTTGTATCGTATCTGCACCTGGACAAGTCTTCTCTCCACATCAGTGGTAATACCTGCCAGCCACAGACCGCTCCATGCTACATTGTATCTTACCTGCGCCTGGACAAGTCTTCTCTCCACATCAGTGGTAATACCTGCCAGCCGCAGACCGCTCCATGCTATATTGTATCTTATCTGCGCCTGGACAAGTCTTCTCTCCACATCAGTGGTAATACCTGCCAGCCGCAGACCGCTCCATGCTACATTGTATCGTACCTGCACCTGGACAAGTCTTATCTCCACATCAGTGATAATACCTGCCAGCCGCAGACCGCTTCAGGCTACCTTGTACTCTACCTATCTCTGGACAAGTCTTTACTTCATGCCAGTGGTAACACCTGTCAGGAGCAGCTTACTCTACTACTTTGCATGTTACCTATTTTTGGGACTAAAGTCTATGGTTTCTCGGGAGTATAGCTGCGAGTCGCTGACTCTCCTATTACATTGTTGATTGACTGTTTGCATAGACTTTCTCCAGTTGTCAAGTATTTGTCTGCTGTATGCTACCTGCGTGCTAAGCACTTTGGAACTCTCTTCTCCTTTTATCACTACTCATCTTTCTGCCGTGCTACCATTGTTTCCACTGCTCAGAGACTATGCATATATATCATTGACATTCCTTCTTCCATCCAGTTTGTATAGTTCCGTATATTCACCACATTCCCCAGAGGGCCGCCACCTGCACAGTGGCAGCCGCTAAAACCATACTTCCTTGCGGGAGTTCCTGGAGAAGACCGGCCACTGTGTTAGACTCCGCGCCTCTGGTGAGTAAAGCTACACCTGGTGAATTCTGGGTAAAACTCCTAGTGCCTGTGACAGTCCCCTACCTGGACGACTTATTCATCAAGGTGAGTACAGATCAACTTCTAAGGCGGCATCTTACCCCAACCATCAGGTTACTGGAACAACATGGGTGGTTTATCAATGCTGACAAGGAACGAGCTGGGATTTTGGCACAAATCTTTCTGGCTCTTATTCTGGATACCATAGTCCAGAAGATTTTTCTTCCGATAATCAAAGTGCACTCTCTGCAAATCACGATAAGAAGGGTTCTGAGCGCCAATCGTCCTTCCATGCATCACTGCATATGACTTCTAGGACAAATGATCTCCACATTTGAGACACTCCCTTATAGAAGGTTCCGCTCCTGCACCTTCCAGTGGGATCTCTTAACCAAATAGTCAGGTTCCCTTCTCTACTTGGGATCCCAGATGATTCAGTTGTTGCCTGCAGCAACTGTCTCTCTGCATTGGTGGCTGGAACAATGATGGGCAGGTCCTTTGCCCCGTGGTCCTGGACCATAGTGACTACGGATGCCATCATCCAGGGCTGGGGGGGGCAGTGATCCTTCACCACCACTTTCAGGGCCTTTGGTCGGGTTCAAGAGTCCATCCTGCTGATAAATGTATTGGCATTTAAAAAGGTATGTTGCCAACCCTTCAGGGAGCTCAGTCACTTCTGGGGTCTCCGGTCCGCCTCCACTCCTACAATGGCACAGACGTGGCATATGTAAGCTGCCAGGCCGGGACCAGAAGTGCCAGAGCAATTCAGGTAGCTGCTCAGATTTTGACATGGGTGGAAAAGTTTGCCTCCCATTTGTCAATGCCAGGAATGAAAGCTGCAGAAATTGTTGGGACAGACTACCTCAGCAGGCATGCAGTGCAGCCGGGGGAGTTGTCTCGCCAGATCTTCTAGATGCTGGTCCAGAAGTGGGGTCTATCAGACATAGACCTCATGGCTTCTGGGCACCCGGCATAATTGCCAGGTGCCCAGATTCTGTTCCAGGACCAGGGATCACTTGGCGACTGCGGAGGATGTCATGACTATGCAGTGGAAGTTTCAACTGGGATACCTGTTTCCTCCCATTCCAGGGCTTGCTCGAGTTCTTTGGCAGGTCAAGCTGAAAGGCCTTCCGATGATATTGGTGGCTCCCGATTGTCCCTGTCGCGTCTTTTATGCAGACATCTTGCACATGGCAGTAGGTCCGGGGTGTCGTCTACCCTTTTTTGTATCGACCTTCTCTTTCAGGGTCCATTTCGAATGAATTGAAATATGTTTTTTCTACCTGCAGCAATACCATTCACTAAATTATGAACCGGTATCACTTTTATTAATGTATCCTCACAAACTATCTGCTACAGATATAACACTCCACAACTCAATCTCCCTAAACAAAATAATTAGTAGACCTGGCTTGGTCTTTTATTTTATATCTAGACTGCACAAACAAACTTTATCATTACTGATTTTAACGTCTAAGATGACAGTAAGATTTCTACTTGTCCCTGGTTATCAAATTTCACTCACCCCTTTATGAAATATAGAAGTAGTACACTTTGGGAGAGAGTCATTTGCTGGCGATGGGCTGCACGGACTTTGTATCACACACATTGACAGCAATTACAGTAGAGATTCCGCTAATTTTCCCCTCGGACCTCTATGGAGTGTGAGGAAAAATGAGCTGAAATTTTTGTCAAATCTCCGCAGCGCGATGTCTTGCGGACATTTCGGAGATACCTCACAGCTAATTTAAATCCCCCATTTGAACAATATAGAATACTTATGAAACACAAGGTGGCTGCTACTCATAGGTGGCAGGTAAGACACAAAATAGGCACCAAAAAACTGTCTCTCTGTTTAATAGTGGTCTGGCACTTGTAGTTCCACAAACTTATTTAACAATAATCAGATAACTAGAGAGGACATATTTCTGGAAATGTGCATCAATTAAGCAGTCCTTCAGACCTAATCCCCTCAATTCACTCTATTGACAATTTCTCAGTCCATCAGCGTGAGTTTTAAGTATAACCAGCTTTCCTTATCTACTGCTTGAAACTCTGTCCCCAAAAGATAGGCTGTCACACTAGCCTCAAGGGGGCTTCACTGCACATCCACAAATTCCACCAGGGGATCACTGGATATACCAACTCTTATCCTGCTCCTGTATATTTAGACTCTCCACTGTCTGTCTCTTTTTCAATATTCCTCTGTCTCATTACTTTCCTAGCTCCACACTCTGCTCTCTTCTCTCTGTATCTGACTCCTCCCTTCACTGTCCCCTGGGGGCTGTACAACTCCTTTTTAAACTGCATATTGTTGATGTCACTGCACAATAAGCTTCCCACATTTCTTAACTTAGTACTGCGAAATTGCAAATAAAGTCTGACAGTTGTAAGTTTGGCAAAATTAGGTCACAGTTTTAATATAACTTAGTGACTGAGAAAGCACAATGCAAGACAGCTAAACAAACGAATTCTGAACCAAACAAGTGGATGGCCAAATAGTCCTGAAGTCACTAAACCAAGGAGCACCTCCCTTAAGCTGGGTACACACTACACTGTTTTCGTCCAATAATCGGCTGAAACAGCCGACATACGACCGCTCATTCAAAAGTCGGGTCAGTGTGTACAGTTACACGATGGTCGAAAGTCTGCCCAAATGGACGATTGTCGCCTCATTTAGTTGGTCGTACCGTTTAATATTTTCGTTCCAATCTCGTTTCCGCTGTGTAGTGTGTATAGACTTCTGACAGATCCATGACAATCCTCCGATACTTCCTCGACCTGGGGGGTGTGTATATGTAAATTTTTATGTCAATCAGAGTCCCACGTGGTGTGTAATCCGCACATCACTGTGTTTTGTATCGATGTGTATTGCACCTGTCTGGCTGTAGACCGTTACACGTGTAGAAAGCACGTGGGTTATTACCCTTTGGATGTATGTTGGCAATCATTTCTCATTTAACCTTTATAAAGTTTCAAAACTATGAAAGTTATAACGCCATAATAACCTTTATTACATAATGAATATTCCCCAATATATCTGAAATACTCTAAATAAACCACACAGTGTTAACGCAAAACTTTTATTGCTGGTAAAAACAATAGCAATGTTCAACTTCTCTAGTACAATATGAAAAGTGAAAAAAAAGTAGTATTATAGTGAAATGATGGTACTGGTTTGTGGCACAAGAGTTGCAAACAGCATATACATATCATTGAAAGTATTATGAAGGATTTTGATTTTTCTCTTAATGTTCGCAATATTGTCTTTCATTTTTTTTTCAAATGATCGTAGAGCTCGGCGACATTTTTTTCCCCTCTTCCGAACTTTCGTCTGATATGACGACGGTATCTATGAAGCAAGAAAATAGAGAGGTTTTACCATTTCGCTTCTCTCTGTACTAAAGTTAATACAAGTTTTATTCCAACACCTGACATGTGCTCACCTTGCACACTGCTCGAGATAACTTTGTGTTGTGGTCCCTCGGGCACATTTATTTTTTCTCGTTTTATCACAGGTGTAATTACATCAATGGTATCTACAGTGGCCTTGTCTCCATTAATTCTTGCTTCTGACAAAACAATAATCATATGTTTGCATTGGTTCATGTGACAGTAGAATGAAATACATAAAGTCCTTCAAACAGGTACATTACACGACTACTCACTTTTTTTTTTACGTTTTTACAGATTCGCTCCAGTCTCCTTTATTTTTAAGGTCCGACCACCTCTTCTGGACTTGGAATTTATTTCTTTTTTTTCCAAGTTTTTCCTTCAGTAATCGCAGTAGTTTTTGCATTATCAATTCCTTTCTAGTATTCACTTTTCTGTACTTCGCTTTTGACAGTCGTAGTTGTACTGGTCCAGTACTTTTACCATCATCTCCATCTCACTAGGGCTCATTGACTTTGCTCTTTTACCTGCAGTATATTCTTCTTGAGCATCTCCACCCCCCCTCTGTAACTTTTCCTACATTTGTTGGCCCTTCCGGCACCATTTGTGCCTGCGTCTCCGTCTCCATTGCTTCCACTCCCACTAACACCTTCTCTTTATTCTCCATCTTCTCACGAAAGGTTTTGGTTCGGATTTAAGGCTTTGGATTTATTTTGAAAAAAACATAAAAAGTGTTAAAATCAAGTTTTTTTTGTTTATTTTCACTCCTACGCTATTATTAACCTCAATAACATTCATTAGCAATCATTTCCACTAATTCCCAGTCTATTCTGAATACCTCACAATATTGTTTTTAGGCCAAAACGTTTCACCGAGGTAGCTTTCTGGACTGCATAGTGCAGTGGTCCCGGTACACAATTTGGTATCGGGGGCCACAATATATCACCCTCAACTGGTCTCAATTCCACCAAACAAGTATCTGGACTGCGTAGTGGAGTGGTCCCCACAATATAATAAAAAAAAAACCTGAACTGGTCTGAATTCCAGGGAACAGATGGCGGACACCGGATGGACGTCTAAAACCAACATAGCAGTTAAGGGCGCAGTTCCTCTTTTTTGTGACTGCACAAACAATTAACGTAGTGATAGAAATGACAGGTTTTTTTTGTTTTAAATAGAGAAAGAAAGAAGGTAGTACTAGAAATGGCAATTATTCGAATACCCAGGAGAGTCTAAGTGGGGTGAGCCACAGAGAGATTATTTCCCTCAGTTTCTCTAACAGGTTGTCAGTGTTGTGCCTTGTGAAGATACCGGGTTTATCTGGCCCAGTGCTACCCAGTACCTTCTAGGATTCGTATGGTCACTCAGGCAAAATGCAGTTATAAAAATACAACAGTATATTTATTGTTATACAAACAACACTAGAATATTATATACACACAGTAAATAAATGCCAGTCAGATTTACCACATCATCTGTCCCTTACCCCAATAACTTAAGGAGATATAGTCACCTGCTGTCCAGACTTCATGACCCATGGATCCCTCTCAGCTGCATATATATACTCGAGTTAGAAAACGACAATTCAAAACTCCATCTTGCACCTTCCTGAATGAAATCCAAGCATGAACACCCCTCCCCCCTGGAGTTGTTCCTTATATATCACAGGTCTAATTTCCACAGTCTTTCCCCTCCCTGGGCAAACCCCTGCGTCTATTCTACTTCCCCATTGGCCAGTGCAGGACTAGGGGGTTTGGACAGGGCAGTGGAGATGAGATATCCTTTCACAGAAGCCCCCTGCTGGGATGCAGACAGAACGTCTGGACTAGTCCTAAGGAGAACAATTGATGCTTAATTGGCTTCCCCTACTTCCAAGGATAAGGTAGCAGTGAGCCCCTCCTAAAATTAACCCTTTACACTACTTTGTGATGTCACAGGGTCCCCAGCTGTTCCATGCTTCCTGTAGTAAAAGGGGGGGGGGGGGGGGGGGGGGGAGAATGAATGCAGCTCAAGCCCTCTCACCTGTATCCTAGACACCACCTGATCTTAACCCATAACCCTCCTGGCTTCAGTTTAAGGACAATGAATAACATTACTTCAAGTCATCAATATATAATACACAATATACATATTTAAATTGAATTACAATGTCCCCTTAACCACATGTTATTGGACAATGCAGTTATAGTCTGGTGAGCTGGGGAAACAAAAGAAGGCTATAAAAAGTATTTGCTATAATCACATATCACACTCGTTTTGTCACATGCCTCTTCTTAAAACCTGTGATACATAACTGCACACACTCGGCAAAGCTTTTACAAATTATCTGCGGCACAGGAGAGTACCACTGGACTGTACGTTAATAGCAGTACCTATTATTTTTGGGTACAGCAACAGTGAATGATCGTAGTTAGACTTTTAAATAGCAGTACAAGCTAGATTTTTTAAAATTTTGTAATATTTTTTTCCAATTAATTAATTTTTTTAATTAATTTTTTATAATTTGGGAATAATGGGGAAATAATAATGCCCTTAGAAGGACAGCACAGGACAGAACTGAACAGCACAGCACAGCACAGCACGAGATATAGCAGGACAGAGGACCACCTAACACAACCTCCCTCTACCCTGATCAATACCCGAGTGAAGATGGCGGCGACTAGCGGGGAATGTATAGGATCTGAGTATCGCGAAATCCGACAGCGGGATTGTGACTCAGAGCCTCGGTTTCAGTTTTACAATTGGCGGGAATACCCGGATCTGTCTCGGATCGGCAACGTTTGGGTGGGCTCGGATTTCAGATATCCGAGCCCGCTCATCTCTAATAATTTTTATACACTCTGACATGGGCGTTTTAGAGAATGGAGCATTGTGGGTGAAGACTATTCGTATATAATAACCTTGTGTATCAGTGTTTTTTTCTATAACTGTAACCCGTTCATGACCATTACATACGAAGGGATTTTACGATTCTTCAGAGCTGTACATTCGTTCACATATACGGTAAGTTCTGATTGATACATACATGTGTACTTGCATTGGTGAAATTTACAGCACGGATGGGATTTAGGTTTCTTTTTATCATACCCAAACAGATAATCATAATGACATATGAAAGAAATGCTGACCTAACGAAGGATTTTATTGAGACCTACAGGGCTCACCCATGTTTGTGGAAAGCCAAATCCAAGGAGTATTCTAACAGAATGATGCGAAACATTGCGATGCAAGAGCTTGTAAAAGAATGTCTGCCATAGCACCCTGGAGCAACTGTTGAATGGGCATAAAGCAAGATCCAGAACCTTAGGACTGTGTATAAAAAAATAATTAAATAAAAGTAGAAGCATCCAAAAAAATCAGGAGCTGCAGCTGAAGACGTGTATGTGCCAAAGCTATGGTACTTTGATATGTTACACTTTGTGAAGGACCAAGAAACACCACATACGCCCATTAGCAGCATGCCCACAGACAGCAGTTCATCTCCAGAGGTAGAGCAAGCATATGATATACCTGCAAGCGGCACAGTAAGTACAGTACATTATGATGTTGTAATGTAACAGATTTATTAATGTTCAAACAATCAACACAATAACAATGCATAACATGTTTATAAATAGTCATATATAATCATTTTGCCATGGCACGACACAATCACTGTTGAAATACGAAAGGTAGGCCTCACGATTTAATTTTGCCACTGAACAACCGTTTTTAGAGTGGCCACACTCTAATGGTGTTAAGTGCACTACCTCCATGTCCTCGCCATTACTTTCCACATTGACCTGAGTGGTAACGCCACTATTGCTTTTACGCCGCAGAAAGTTATGCAGAACACAACAGGCCATCACAACTTTGTCGATTTTGTCCAAACGCAGGTTGATGGTCGACTGGGATTCTAAGCAACAGGTTCAGAGTTTTTCAAAGGCATTTTCAACAACACGCCGAGCACGTGACAGTCTGTATACGCCTTTCATATTTCTTTGCGGGTACGGTTTTAATACATTCCCATGCAATGCAAAGGCGTCATCTGCCACAAACACAAAGTTTAATCCATATTTAGTGCTGCTCCGCAATGGAAGGTTTAGGGCATTGTTTTTAGTTTGCTATGGAAGGCAGTATGCTCCAATGCACCACCATCTTCCATTTTTCCCAATGTTCACAAATAGGAATTGATCGTTCGCATCCACAATGGCCATTAAAATAATGCTGAAAAACCCTTTGTAGTTGTAGTAGAAAGATCCACTGTTTGATGGTGGCATGATTCAGACATGTTTGCCATCAATAGCACCACCGCAATTTGGGAAATTCCATAGTCTCTCAAAGTCTTCCGCCATCACTTTCCAGTCTGCTTCGCTCGATGGGAACTGAAACATAAAGATGTGTACATAGTTTACATTTGAACATGCATGCAATTGCATCCCCTCATTTGTTTGCTCTTTTTCAGCCTGCACTACTGTCTGATGGGCTCCTGCTGGAAGTTGAAGACCCGGATGCTACAACAATTTATCCCACTCCACGTGAAAGCCAGCTAACTGCAGACAGGCAAGATGCGACCCAAGGTGACACCAGCAAAAATAAATCAGAAGCGAAAGAGACGCAGAATATTTGAAATAGCAGAAAGTGATGCACTAGCAGAAAGGATGCTTGATTGCGCTAACAGTCTGCCAACACCAAGAAAGGAACAGGACACATTTGAGTTACTCACATCAACATTAGCTAGCAAAATGAGAAGTAATAGCAAGCGCATACAAACTGAAATGGAGCAGCTGCTGTGCGACGGCATGTGTAGGGCTTCCACTGAAGATTTGTGGCCGGACATATGTCTTTCCTCAACTAACCATAGACACAAACAAGCATACACATTTCAGGCCTAGGGTGGACAAAGCGGCATGTCTCAACCTTGTATGACATCCACGCCCTTACCATCAGTAAGGATGCCACATTACGTTGGGGACACACCTGGTATGGACACAAGCAAAATTTTGCACTACCAACATTTATAAACTGTTGCGCTGGTCCTAACAATTTATGATTTGCACATTCCAAGTTAAATGTATTTTTACAACGTTAAATATGTAAAACAATATTTTTACAATAAATACTGTTGCTTTTCACAAATCTTCATATACTGGTCACTGAGAACTTCAATGATAGCGTCACAGGTGTCAGGTATTATCATGCAAAGAGCTTGAGGTGAAATAGCCATGCTGTATTTCAGATCTGCCAGTGTTCTACCTGTTGCCAAAAAAACGTAGGGTTGCCACCAGTCTTTGCTCTGGCGGTATGGGTCTCCTTAAATGGGTGTTCTCCCTCTGGATGAGAGGGGTTACAAGTTGGAGCAGTTCCTGAAAAGTTGAATCATTCATACGAAGAAAATTCTTGAAATCATCGGGGTTGTTGTCCCGTATCTCCTGTAGCAGGGGCATATGGCAGAACGTGTCTCTCCTCTTGAACCACTCTTTGCTCCAACAAGATCTATTATCTTTCCTTCTTTCTCTTCTGTTCCGTTCCAGCAGTCTTCTTGCCACAGTAAGCATGAGAAGTGCAGCTGCTTGTTCTTGTTTTGTAGCCATTGTACATTTACAAATGGGAATGAATGAAGGGACAGTGTAGCCTTCTGTTTTTAAGCTGTTCTGGGAGTTCACTATAGTGCAGAGTCCGCCTCTTTATGCTAATGTCTTCGGTATCTCGTACATTTCCCCGCAAATGTTGCTGCAGTGTGTGCGAAATTAAAATCATTGCTCACGACAACATGGCTGTAAAAAGTCGCTAAAGGAACGTCCGCTCTTCCCTTTATCGTTCTAAACAAGGCTAGTGTGTATGCAGTCCATGGACCGAGCGATCGGACCATCGATCGCATGTAAAATCGCTTGGCATAAATAAAAAGTTGGTCGACATTTCTGTAGTGTGTACCCAGCTTACTGAATGGACAGCTCTAAATCTGTAGTCTCACAATGACGTGCCCACACAAAGCATGTCAAGGGGTCCTCCACATAGAAGGACCAAGAGCCACTTTTCCTTTGAAGGGGGTAGTGACCTGTTTGTATCAGTTGTTGATCGCAGTGCTTTCCTGCCAATTGTGCCTGCTCTGCGAGAGAGCGAGAGAGCGAGAGAGCGAGAGAGCGAGAGAGCGAGAGAGCGAGAGAGCGAGAGAGCGAGAGAGCGAGAGAGCGAGAGAATATTACCAACACGTAAAACCAGAAACCAATCAAACTACAATGCATGACCACAAGGGTGGGAGGGAGGGATTTTGTGCAGATGAATGAGGCAGAACAGCAGCTGGAGAGGATTTTTATATATAGGCTTCTTAACCCTTGAGAAAGCCACCTTGTGATGAAACCGGTCGGGCATGTCCACACACTGCGATACTCTTCAGTTGATACAGGAAACAGTGAAGTGTGTTCCACTGTGGAACGCACGCCGACGATCCTGTGAGAAGCAGCCGGCAATTCATCTTCAACAGATCGGTCTGTTCCCTCGGAGCATCTACGAACAAGTATATCATGAAACCTTTTAGGATAGCGGTTTTCCAACAAGGGATCTTTGGACTATTGAGATCAGTCATTCATCTATTAGGGTTTATTATTATTTTCAGTTTATTTTATCATTATATATAGTCATAGGGAGGTACTACCACCTGGAACAGAGAAGAGAAGAAAAGTGTTGCATTGTGGTGCACTTAAGACTGTTTCAGTAAAGTGTTAAGATTTGGTAAAATGTAGTGGGTAAAAAGATTATACTCTGCGATGATCTCATTGTTATATTACTGTCTAAAAGTGTGTTATAATATGTCCTCTGAGTAGAAATTAGTGTAGGTAACAAGTGATACATTGTGGTGTACAAACGTGAAAGAGAATGATCACATTGTTATGGCGTCATCTAAATAGTATGGCATATTATACTCTTAAAATAGAAATCAGCGTGGGATACTTACAACTGAGATATGACCCTCAATATTTGTTCAATAAAGAGCTGTTGGACATGCTCCGGAATCACAAAATTATTGGAACCATGAGTACTTACAGTATATTGGGCGACACAAATTTAAAACTAGACAAATTAGGTGAAGTTAGACTGGGCCAACAGGGAACACGATTTGTAGGGCCCAGTAAGGAAGCTATAGATTACACTCACTGACATTTGGAGTTGATGCAAAATCGAAGTCTACTTATAATAGCACCCATAATAGTCTCATCCTCATAGACTAGGTATGCTCTGTAATTAGCAAGCCACCGAGCTGCGGGTAGGTATGATAAACCAGCTCTCCTTCGCATATTGTGCCACTTACCAACACTACCTTAACATTATGAAACTCCCATCAGTGCATCCACAAACAGTGATAGATATACCGAATAGGTACTATGGATGACTGAATGCCCAAGTGATACAAGGGTAGATCTTTACCGACCCTTGCAGGCCGCATCCGTATTGTAAACCCAAATTGGTAACACACAATTTATTCAAGTGTGACACATAAATTAGTGTTCTACTTACATTTACGCATAAATGCAGAACCCTAGATCCCCAGCAGAAGCAGCGACTCGCATGTCATGCTATATGCTTTGTCAAGGCAAACCAAAATCTAATAGAGTCGGACAAATAAACTTGTATCAACCAATCAGGTAACTTGGTAATCATGCCCTGACTAAAGGGCACTTGCCTCTGGTATCAAATCTTTCCTCTAATCGGCATTCCTTTAATTGAATGAGGTTTAAATGTACCTATGTTTTCTGGATATAGCCATATAATTATAAGTATTAGCTATAAAACATACATAAAGGAAAGTACAAATTAATTGGCAATAGAAAATAACTAATGAATACTCAAGTGTCTTTGAACTATTTAACTACAAAAGCAACCCCTTTGGTGATAATGTCATAAAGGCATTTCGTTATATATAGATGTATTAAAGGCAAAAACTCATTTTGCACATGGAGTGTCAGGCCTCCCCTGTATAGGAAAAGTCATCCCACTGTTAGCAATGATGGTTATTCCGTTTGTTTCCATCAAGGCCAACCAGATTTCTACATCCGTAAAACCCAGCGGTAAGGCCACTGAGGCTTAACCTGAAAGCAGACGTCATATAGACGCCATACTAATTCCTCCTCATTTATAAAAATGTCGCTTCTCATATGGAGATAATGAAACATATCCTAGCGCGCCGTGGTTCCCGGCTTCTATATAGGCCACTGCAAAAAGAAAACAAAAAACATAAACTTGTCAGCCATTGTTGTAGGGGGAAAATGAGATGCCAGGGATAATGAAAATGCAGAGCAACACATAGGAAAATTGGATTAGATAGATATATAACCCTTGCTGACATGTCCCACAGGGGTATGGACAGCAGACAGAAAAAGGAAAAAAAAAGAGGAGAGCTGAAAGCTGGAGAAATATATGGGAGAGAGAAGACAAAGACAGGAGAAGGATGAAGACTAAGGTACAGAAAAGGAGAGAAAGATGATATAAAGACAAATATAGATAGTTAAGAAGACAATTGCATTGACTGATGCTGAGCCTTTCCCGTGCACAATCATCTGTATGTTTGTACTCTGCAGCAGCCACTAGACAGCACATGAGGGGGAAAATGAGCTGTTCCAGAGGGGAGAGATAGTGCCCAAGACCCAGGGTCCGGATCAATTTTAATGTTTTTTGAGCTGGCTAGCTGTCTGTGGCCCCACACTGTTTAGGTAGATGTGCCTGGTGGCCAATAGGCATGCAGAAGATCCTGCCCAGCTGCTCTAAATGTGTTTTAAACAAAATTGGAGAGGCTGGATAGTATATTCTGCTTCTCAGCCATGGAGTGTGCACACTGATTGATGGATGGCACTGGCCATTTAATCAGAATGGTTGGAGGGCTCCACACTGATAGGTGAATGGCTGGAACAATTCTCCAGTCATAGTGCAGGATATTTTCTCTTGGCCTGTACAGCAAGCCGAGAGACAGGGTTGACATTGTTAACCCCAGTCAACAATCTGGCATTTTTTTTTTACAAAAATGTGAAAGCATTTATCATCAGGTATAATAGGTTTTTGTTACTTTGCCTGCCCCGACCTCTGTATTGCATTTAGAACTTGCTCAAAAACTCTGCCTACCTCGACCTTTGGACTATATTGTGGACTGTGCTAGAACTCAGCCTGCCCTGACTTTGATTTTAGATTTGACTTCTGTTGTACACCTTTCTTTCTATATGCTTGCTGGACACTGGTGCATGATACCCTTGGGCCTTCCCCTGTCACTTGCTAATCTCCACAATATTTGTCAATCTAAGCCTGCACTAACTAGAGTGTGAGACCTGGGCAAACACCTTATTAAGCAGGTCCTGCAGGTCTTAGAGTTGGCATACTAGTATTGTAACAGCAGGAGATCGTAAAATTGAAAACCTAGAAAACATTTAAATTTATATTTGCTACCATTTTTTTTTTTTTATCTCACTCTTCACTTTAAACATTTCTTGTAGTTGTGGTTACAAGAGTGCACTTCTAATAGTGCTCTAATGCTAGTGCATTAGCGGTGCATGCCAGCACTATTTCCTATTAACTGGTGTATTACGACCCTGTGCAGGCGATACATGAATTGAGTCTCTTCTGCCTAATTGGACCATTACTTCAAGGAGGAATGTAAAAAACACAATGCTCATATTGAGTGCAGTGTTTTAACATTCTGGTGCCAGAGAACAAAACTAAACAGGTTGGGGGCTCAGCACTGGAACCAGAGGCAGGCAGAGAAAGCTCGGTTACAATCACAGCTTGATAAATGCAATATGACTGCTATTTTGATAGCGCACCAATCTACATTCTGTCAAAATACAGTAGCTCTGATTGAATGCAGATGGTCTGTCAGTAGTCGGTAACTGGAACTTAAATTTCAATTCCTATTAGCCTAGGTGTGGAGAGTAATTGAGGTATTATCCTTTAAATAATCCACAGTTCTGAGGATAGTGTCCATTTAAATATGTATTGACAAAGCCATGTGTGCCTTTGCACAGCCTACCACTAGATAGAGCTGTATAATAAGTTTCCATCCTAGTAGATACGCAAACCCTGATCGTCTAGTTAAAAAAAAAAAAAAAAAAGGGGAAGCTGTTCAAAATCAAAAGATTTGAAATTCAGAAATCGAGCAATACAAGGACTAAACCACATATAAAAGTATACTTTGTACTTGATTTTTCTCTTTTGTTGAAGTTGTTCACACATACATTACTGTACATGTGAAAGGAACATCAATAATTTTGTTTAACAATGGTCAAGTTTATCATTGCAGAAGCAACAGAAGTGTTTAGTAACCATTTATAACCTCTGCATTAACATAGTCATTTTGTGCCTGACATTTCTTATTTTTTTTTAAAATCACTTTCTATATTATTGAAGTATGTCACATAAGTTATACAAATACAGCCTTTAATACAGAATACAAATATAATGACTAGATAAGTCCGTGCTTGCAGTACATATCATTAACAGTAATATATATATATATATATATATATATATATATATATATATATATATATATATATATGTTGCATTAGAGAAATAGTATCAAAATTAATTACTAAAATATGTGAGAACTCCCGTTTTAAATAAAAAGACAGATATTTATGCAATTATGGTGAGACATGCTCAGTAGACCTCCCAAAAGTCTCAAGAGTCTCCCCATATAGTTCTAAGATGGATGGACGAGTCTTGTATACATAGATGGGTTTCATACCAAGTGGTACGTCAGAAATATTTCCTGCTCTGTGTCTTGACTGGTGTTGGGAGAGTTTTATTGAGATTCTTTCAAGTCTCAAAATAGCTCTGTGTGGGTTTTTTTCATTTTGCTTTGAAGCTGCCTTAGCAGCTGCCAATATTGCCAAAAGGAGTTTTTTTTTTTTTTTTTTCCTTTCACCTGTGATAATAGTCCCAGAATGCCTGTTCTGGGGAGAGAGGAAAATGGTTGACTAGATTATAGTTAATCTCCAGAATTGTTTAATAGGTGGGTAATCCTATAGGCGGTGTGTGAGATCTGCTCTAGGAAAGCCACATTTCGAGCATGAGTGGTCAGCTGTCAGTTCTGTTTAATATTGGCTATAGTGAGATAGATATGCCCTGTGGTAGATATTAAGGTAACAATCCTGTATATATCACAGATAGAGTTATTTATATTGATTCCACTGAAGAGTGGAGTAAAGTGTAAATTGAAAGCTTTGGGAAGTGTTCCAACCTCTGTACCGTTCCTGGTTCTATGGTTCCTTTAGGAGGGCATAATAGCTGGAGATTGCCTTGCATTTAGGAATACAGTTATAGTAGATCTAGACAGTAACACATCAAGAGGTTCAATCATGGTGCAAAGTTTCTTTGCTACTTCACTAATGTAGTGCTGAACCTGTATAAAGGCTAGGTTAAATGGTAGAATTGCTTCATATTTTTCATATACTTTAGCAAGTGTCAGGGTCTTTTTTCTGACCTTGTTTAAAAAATGCCCAATTGTTTTGATTACTGCATTACCTCACACGGTGAATGGATAGGCCGCCATGCCGCCCTGCAATTTTGGGTTCCCTAACAAAGGGAGATGTATAGAGATGTAAGAGTTAAGGTTGTATCAATGTCTCAACATAGGCAACAACCATCTTGTGGCAGTAGGGGATTGTCAAGAGTCTGTTTTTGGTATTTCCTGGTCATGTAAATAAAGAAAAGCTATTAAGTCTATATTTGGAAAAACTCCTGTTCCCAGGAAGTGTTCGTATGGATATCAGTGCTCTGAATCCAATATCTGAGATATCTCAGATGTGCTGACTGGCTGCATAATGCTAAATTAGGCATGTTTATTCCATCATAAGATTTAGTTTGCTGGAGCCTTATGAGACCTACTTTAGATTTCTTATTGCCCCAGATAAACTTTTAAAATATTCAAAATATTAAATCAACGGCTGAAATATCTCTGTATGTTAATAATTCTGGGAGTGTGTTTGAAGGGTTATAACAGTTTGGGGAATTATATAATTTTACTAGATTTGCTTTTCCCAGGTAGTATAGACGGCGAGGACCCCACCCACTTCTTTGGAGGGTAATAGGGGTGGGTATGGTTACATTGAGTCTTAGTGCAGTATAAGCTTCTTTAAAGTTTGGATTGGATGGCTGAGTCTTATGGATAGTATGGAATAGTTCCAGAAGTGTGGGTTCAATCTCGAACTATAAGCTTTGATAGTATTCTGCAGTGAGACCATCCAGTCCCAGGAATTTATGTGGGTGCATATTTGTAATTGCTGTTACTATATCTTGGGACATTATAGGAGCTTTAAGTAATTATTGTTGCTCAACTGTCAGTTTGGGGAGTTTGGCTTCATCTAGTAGCTTTACTAACCTTTGACAATTTGTGGCTTATCTTCAGTTTAAGTTGGTATAGTATTTATGATAATTTTCCCGATTTTTCCTTTGGTTTTGTAATCAGTGTGTTTATCTGTTCTTTTTTGATGGTTATAGTATAGTCTTTACTTTTTCTTGGTTTTGCCATATTAGCAAATAATTTGTGTCTGTCCTGTTTCACACCTATAATAAACATTTATTAAGGTTCCAATCCACATTTATTTATTAGTAAAATGTATTAGATTGTTTATGCATAGATAATACTATAGTAAAGGTATTTATGGTTCAGGTGTTTTAAAAGGTAAAGAGTTTGGTCTCATATTAAAGCTTATTTCACCAGCATTAACCCAGTTTAGACAGAGTAGTGATCACATCTAGCGATCGCAAGATATAAGCAATATGAGATTAATACTCAAAAGTACTTTGTGTGTGGGTCAGTTTGAACTGGTTATTCAGAGAGAAAATGTAGACAACAGTTGGGGGAAGTTGCCCCTCACCCTTTGAAAGGATCAAATGAACTGACCTATGACCAGCAGGAAACTGGAATATCATTAACCCTGGATCAATGAAGACCTCACTAAGTGTTATCTGTATACATGGTGACATCATCAGTGTTTTTTTTGTTTTTTTTTTACTGAAGCTACATATAAGCATGCTGGCCATTGTTCGGTCTCTCTGATCCTGACTACATGTGACCATGTGTCACAGTTGGCTTATGGGAAATTGATCCCTATGCTCTGCTGGACATGGTTTAGCCCACTCACAGGCACGGAGTCTAACAGGCAGGTGGTTTTCACCAGGAACCCCCGCAAGGAGGTATGGATTTAGTGGCACCAAACCTGCAGGTCTCGGTCCTGTGAGTGGGTGAACAGCAGAACGGTGTGGAGAAGCCAGGTAACACGGGTAGAGACAAATGAGGCACAAGGAGAATAGATGTCCTGTGGTACAACGAGGAAAAGCAGAGACTGTCACAATGGTGTATCCAATGGTGATTGATAGAGATACTAGAACAGTGGGAGTACAGCACTGGAGTATGCTGAGCACACACGGGAAAGCAGAGGTAGCTGAGGGAGAACAGCCAATGAGTCACCAAGGCAGTTGCGGCTCACAGTGATAGCGGTTAGAGAACTGAAGCTGTCACAATGAAGTACACTGGAGATGGTAGTAGCAGTGCTGGAGCAGCAATAGTTCAACACAGCAGGATACTGAGAGCAGACTGGAACACAGGCAAACCACGAGGAGAACAGGAACCAGAACCACAGGCTACAGGAAGTGAGCTTGAAGAACAGGCATCAGACAGGTGAATCCAGGAGGTTTAAATAGTGCTCCAAAAGTGCTTAGCCAATGAAAAAGAGGGAGGAGGTCCTGAAGTGCAATAGGCTTGCACCTGCATAGATTTGAATATAGCTCAATGAATGAATGAAGTTAGTCTGATGCTGGAACATGGCAGTTTCCAGATAAATTAAATGCGGGTAACGGGACAGGTACTACTTGCGGGACCGAAGCGTTACAGTACCCCCCCCCCCCCCCTTTAAAAGTGGCCACTGGATGCTTAGACGAAGTCTTCCGTGGAAACTGAGCATGGAATCTTCGGAGCAGAGCTGGAGCATGGATGTCGGAAGAGATGATCCAAGAGCGTTTTTCAGGGCCAAAGCCCTTCCAACCTACCAAGTATTTGGTGGTATCTCTGGAAACCTTGGAATCCAGGATCTGTGTGATCTCAAATTCTTGTTGCTGAGAAAATTTGGGAACAGCAGAAGTGGAAACTGGAATGGAGAACCTGTTGACGATTAGTGATTTGAGAAGAGAAACATGGAATGAGTCAGAGATATGAAGGGAAGCGGGCAGCTGAAGTTTATAGGATACTGGCTTGATGACCCAAAGTATTTTATAGGGTCCAATGAAACGAGGAGCAAACTTCATGAATGGTGCTTTGAGACGAATATTTTGTGTCGATAGCCAGACCTGGTCTTCCACCTTGAGTGCTGGAACTGCTCGGCGCCTCTTTTCCGCAAAGGTTTTATAGCGTGAGGAGGTCCTTTTAAGATTAGCAGCTACTTTGGTCCATATGGAGGAAAAGCTGCGAACAGCATCTTCAACAGCCGGGACATGGGTGGATGGGAGAGTAGAAAACCTGGGAAGCACCGGATGAAGTCCAGTAACAATAAAAAATGGAGTAGCAGCAGTAGACTCATGGAAGAGGTTGTTATGTGCAAATTCGGTCTATGGCAGGAGGTCAACCCAATTGTCTATAGAGGCAGAACAAAATAATCTGATGAATGTCTCCAGATCCTGATTTACCCTTTCAGTTTAGCCATTTGACTGTGGGTGATAAGCTGAGGAAAAATTGAGTTGTATACCAAGGGATTTACAGAGGGCGCGCCAGAATTTCGAGGTAAATTGAACCCCTCTGTCAGATACAATTTCCATGGGACAACCGTGCAGACGAAAAATTTATTTTATGAAGTGTTGAGCAAGAACTGATGAAGACGGCAGACCAGTGAGAGGAACAAAATGAGCCATCTTGGAGAAGCGATCCACAATAACCTAAATAGTACTACATCCTTTACTGTATGGAAGTTCAGTAACGAAGTCCATACTGATGTGAGTCCAGGGCTTGGTGGGTATGGACAATGGTTGTAATGGACCCATAGGACTTGCACAAGGACTTTTGTGTTGGGCACATACATTACAAGCTGCTACAAAATCTTTGACATCTGGTCGAATAGAGGGCCACCAGTAAGAGCGAGAAACTAATTTGTAGGTCTTGAGAAACCCCATGTGTCTGGAGAATCTGGAGGCATGACACCAGCGGAGCAGTTTTTTCCGAAGAGACCATGAAGAAGTGTTTTTCCAAGAGGAGGAGAGTTGGCCATAGGGAGTCCTATTAAATATTTAGGATCCAGGATGGGACGACTAAGAGGAAGGTCAGAGTTCAGATCAGAACTGAAGGCCCTGGAAAGTGCATCTGCTTTTTTATTAAGATGGCCTGGTTTGAAGGTTACGTGGAGGTTGAAATGGGAGAAGAACAGGGACCAACGAGCCTGGCGAAGGTTGAGGCACTGAGCAGACTGTAGATAAAACAAATTCTTATGGTCAGTAAAAATAGTGACCACATGCTGAGCCCCCTCCAAAAGGTAATGCCATTCTGACAGAGCCAACTTCATGGCCAACAGCTCCCTGTCTCCAATTGTATAATTCCGTTCTGCGGGTAGAAACTTGCGGGAGAAAAAGGCACAAGGGAGAGGTCTGTTAGGAGGATACTTCTGGGCGAGTACCGCTCCTACTCCAATGGCAGAAGCATTGACCTCTAGAAAAAAGGGTTGCAAAAGATTGGGTTGTCTGAGGATGAGTGTAGAAGAGAAGGCTCGTTTCAGGAATGCAAATGCCTCCAAGGCCTCCTCCGTCCAGTCCTTGGTATTAGCCCCTTTCTTCGTGAGAGCCGTGATGGGGGCAACAATGGTGGAATACCCCTGGATAAATTGTCTGTAATAGTTCGAGAACCCAAAGAAGCGTTTTACTGCTTTAAGGGTGGCCGGACGTGGCCATTCCAAGATTGCCTGAACCTTCTCAGGGTCCATCTGTAGCCCAGATCCGGAGATGATGTACCCTAGGAATGGCATGTTTAAAGCTTCAAATGAGCACTTCTCCAACTTACAGTATAGTTGGTTCTTCCGAAGCCTAGACAAAACCTCAATGACATGTTGGTGAGGAGAATGAATATCCTGGGAAAATATGAGGATATCATCCAGGTAAACAACTACATATGAATAGAGCAGGTCTCTGAAGATCTCATTAATGAAGCTTTGGAAGACAGCTGGGGCATTACAAAGTCCAAAGGGCATCACTAAGTATTCGTAATGACCATCACGAGTATTAAAAGCTGGCTTCCATTAGTCTCCGGAGCGTATGCGGATCAGGTTGTAGGCCGCTCGCAGGTCTAGTTTAGAGAAGATTTTGGCCCCTTTGATACGGTCAAACAATTCGGTAATGAGAGGGATAGGATACCGATTTTTTTTACCGTAACAGCATTGAGACCCTGATAATCAATACAGGGGCGGAGAGATCCGTCCTTCTTAACAAAAAAGGAACCCGCTCCGGCAGGAGAGACAGATGGCCTGATGAATCTCCTCTGAAGATTTTCTTTGACGTATACAGACATGGCCGAGGTTTCCGGCTGGGAAAGTGGAAAAACTCTTCCTGTGGGAGGAGTTTTCCCCGGGAGCAATTCTATTGGACAATCCCAAGGGCGGTGGGGGGGGGGGGCAAAAGTTCAGCTTGAACCTTGACAAACACATCCGCGAAGTCTTGAAATTGAGGAGGAAGTCCTGGAAGAAGAAAGAATCTTAAATCGGCTTGACTTTAGTTAGACAATTGGACCGACATTGAGATCCCCAGGCCAAAACTTCAGAGGTATTTCAATCCAGACTGGAAGAATGTACACGAAGCCAGGGTAGACCTAGGATAATGGGAGTAGTCGAGTGTGGTAAAACGAAGAATGAGATGATTTCACAATGCAGAACCCAAACACGGAGAGTGAGAGGCTTGGTTTGATAGCGAACCATACTTCCCGGGAGTTGAGAGCCGTCAATGGCAGTGATGGTTACAGGAGTCTCCAAGGGAGCAACTGGAATACAGCATTGGGATACAAGAGACCAGGAAATAAAATGTTCTGCAGCACCTGAGTCCACCAGTGCTTGGGAGAATTTTTCAGAGGAATCCCATAGTATGGAGACTGTGAGAAGACAAGCAGATGATGAGGAGGCTTCAAATGTCCCCAGTCTGACCTCCCCAGAGCAGACTAGGGCCTGGCATTTCCGGACCTCCTAGGACAGGAATTCAAGAAGTGACCAAACTCGCCACAATAAATACATAAGGTGTTTAAACATCTCCTTTCTCTTTATTTAGGTGTTAACCGAGTTCTCCCAATTTGCATAGGCTCTTCAAGAGTAGGGAAGGTTGAGTGGGGACGAAGAGCAGTTTTGACAGATGAGCGGTTAGGATGTTCCTTCTCAGCCGACCTTTCGCGGAAACGAAAATCCACTTTATTACAAAGTGAGATTATAGCAACCAATGTGGTAAGAAGTTCTTGAGATGCCAGTACATCCTTGATTTTGTCCGATAGGCCTTGCCAAAATGCGGCTACCAAAAATTCATTATTCCAGGACAGTTCTGAGGAGAGGGTACGAAATTCTATAACGTACTGAGCAACGGTGTTGGTACCTTGGCGAAGTCTGGGAATGCTGGCAGATGCTGAGGACACACGTCCAGGCTCTTCAAAGATCCTCCGGAGGGTGGCCAGGAACACAAAGTCATTATTGAGCAACGGATCCTCTCGCTCCCATAGGGGAGAGACCCAAGCCAGGGCTTGGCCAGACAATAGAGAAATAATGTAAGCTATTTTGGACCTGTCAGAAGCAAAATTTTGGAGCTGTATTTCGAACTGTATGGAACATTGGTTAATAAAACCACGACAAAGTTCGGGATCCCCATCAAATTTTGCCGGTTTAGGCAGTCTCAATGAAGATGCTACAGTCAGAGGAGCGGAGCGCTGATCCTGAGGAGCACTAGCCACCTTTGGGTGAGTAGGATATCCAGACAACTGGTCAGATTCTGGAAACACTGTAAGAGTTTGTGTTGGATACTATCCTGTTGCTCTATGTGTGAAACCAGATGTTGTAAAAGGTCTCTAGCAGAAGGCTCCACCGGGGGGATCAGACATTTGGCCTGTTCTTACTGTCACGGTTAGCTTATGGGAAATTGATCCCCATGCTCTGCTGGACATGGCTTAGCCCACCCACAGGCACGGAGTCTAACAGGCAGGTGGTTTTCACCAGGAACCCCTGCAAGAAGGTATGGATTTAGCGGCACCAAACCTGCAGGTCGCGGTCCTGTGAGTGGGTGAACAGCAGAACAGTGTGGAGAAGCCAGGTAACACGGGTAGAGACAAATGAGGCACAAGGAGAATAGATGTCCTGTGGTACAACGAGGAAAAGCAGAGGCTGTCACAATGGTATATCCAATGGTGAATGATAGCGATACTAGAACAGAGGGAGTACAGCACTGGAGTATGCTAAGCACAGCACTGGAGTATGCTGAGCACACACGGGAAAGCAGAGGTAGCTGAGGGAGAACAGCCAATGAGTCACCAAGGCAGTTGCGGCTCACAGTGAAAGCGGCTAGAGAACTGGAGCTGTCACGATGAAGTACATCAGAGATAATATAGAAGTACTAGAGTAGCAATAGTTCAGTACAGCGGAAGACAGAGTAAACTGACGTGGTCAAGGTAACTCGTAGTAACAGCCGACGAGTCACAGTAGTAGTAGTAGCGGCTCTGAGTGGTGGCGGTGAGAGAACTGGAGCTGTCGCGATGAACTACAGTTGAGATGGTAATATCAGTACTGGAGCAGCAATAGTTCAACACAGCAGGATACTGAGAGCAGACTGGAACACAGGCAAACCACGAGGAGAACAGGAACCAGAACCACAGGTTACAGGAAGTGAGCTTGAAGAACAGGCATCAGACAGGTGAATCCAGGAGGTTTAAATAGTGCTCCAGAAGTGCTTAGCCAATGAAAAAGAGGGAGGAGGTCCTGAAGTGCAATAGGCGTGCACCTGCATAGATTTGAATATAGCTCAATGAATGAATCAAGTTAGTCTGATGCTGGAACATGGCAGTTTCCAGATAAATTAAATGCGGGTAATGGGACAGGTACTACTTGCGGGACCGAAGCGTTACACCATGACTGTATCCCGGGGCCTGGGTGAAGCACTAAGGAAAATGCAGTGTATTCAGTGTTTTTATACTTTCCTGCTTTATTGTAACATATTGAATGCATAATAATGGCTTACAGTAAATCCTGCTATATTTTGCAATTAAATATCTTTCTGCTTTGGAACCACTACAATCACATTGGACAAATATTTTATTTGTAAGCGATAAAATTACTATAATATTGCTTAGATTTGTCTTTGCCACTCAGATCAGAAACATGAGCTTTGTAGCAGGCCGACAGATTGCTACAGATATTTGTTTTTCTCCCAATTTGTGTTGTTATGGGTTCAAACATACATAATAATATGACCTCACTTTACCACCTTTAATTCCTTCCAAAAGAAGATCGGGTTCTTCCAATGTTTTTTTTATCGTCGTCTTGAAATTCTGACCAATTATAATTTTTGCTTTCTTATCCCAAATATGGGCTCTTTCTCTGGCAAGGGGATCTGTATTGTAACAGAGTTCAAAGCTTGGTCTGATTTTGAAAAGGATTTCTGAGAAGGATCTCTGGACTCCTAAGTGGAGGGTGAATGACTTTTCTGTGGGGTTGAAGAGTTTGCAACTGTCAACTAACCCATTATTCACTTTTAATTTTGAAATTGTTCTTGATGTCTAGGTTTGGGTGGGGCTGGTGATTTATCTACTCTGGGGTCATCTACACTGATACAATCTATTATTTTGAGATTTGGAGTCTCTTTACATCAGTACTCGTGAGAATTGTTTAAAAAAAAAGTTTGACGTGTTAGGAGTATAAATATTTAGCAGAGTGAATTTGTAATCGTGAATTTGGGTATCCAGTAGGATATAACGTACATGCTGGACCCACAGTTCCCCTGCCCGTCCTCTACAGCACCGAGTGCTGTGATCCCCTCCTGGTGGCCGCCATCTTGCTTTCGGGTCTGCAGTTATATCAAGGAGAACCTCCATTGTGTGTTTATTAGAACATCCACTTCTCCTGCCGGGGCAGGGTTCTTTTTTGTTATGAAGAAGGATGTGTTATTATGCCCCTGCATAGTCTATTGCAGTCTAAACTCCAACACTATTAAGAACAGCTATCCCAATCCATTGAAAACGGATCTGTTCGACCCCATCAAAGGAGCCAAAATCTTCACAAATCTGGATCTCCTGGGAGCCAATAACCTAATTAGAATCCGTGCCGGCGACGAGTGGAAGACTGCATTTAATACGCATGATTGTCATTATGGATATCTCATGATGCAATTCTTGCAACGCCCCTGCAGTCTTTCAGACTTTTGTTAACGAGATATACAGAGACCTTCTTTATAACTGTGTGATCATTTATCTAGAGGACATACGCCGCTTCTTCTGAGACATCTCCTCCCTCCGTCTCCATGTGTCTGAGGTGCTTTCCAGGCTTCGTAAGAATCGGCTCTTCTGTAACCAGGAGAAGTGTTCTTTTGACGCCTGCCGAATGTCCTTCCACGGCTACATTGTTTTCAGCTCGGATTTTTAAATGGATCTTGAGAAGGTCCATGCTATACTGGAGTGACCACTCACATCTGGTCTCAAGCCCATTCCTAAACAACCCATTACCTCTGCAACACTGCTGCAGTAGGGGTGGGGAGTTCTTTCCCAAAAATCTCATTTGAACAAATTTCACACTTGCACCTTCTGCTCGCACAAATTTCTTCCAGCAGAGAAGAATTACACCACTGGGGATAAGGAATTGCTGGCCATGAAGTTGGTCCTCTCAGAGTGGAGAGATTTTCTGGAAGGCATTCTATATCTGGTTACCTGCTTCACGGATCACAAAATTATCCTGTACATTCAGACCGTCCAATGTCTAAAGCCCCGCTAGGTTGGCTATTTTTTGTTCTGTGTGGCTCCATCTCCATATTACTTAAAAAACGGTCATAAAAACAAAAAGTTTATGCCCTTTCTCAAGCTTTTGATTCCATCCAAGGGGCCCGATTCATTAAGGATCTTAACTTGAGAAACTTCTTTCAGTCGCCTCGACAAAACCATCTTACAATGCAAGGGGTGCAAATTAGTATTCTGTTTTGCACATAAGTTAAATACTGACTGTTTTTTCATGTAGCACACAAATACTTGATAGCTTATTTGTACACTGAAATTTAAAGTTGATATGTGTGCTACATGAAAAAACAGTCAGTATTTAACTTTTCTCAAGTTAAGATCCTTAATGAATCAGGCCCAAGATTCTGAAGAATCGTCTCATCCTGGATTCCAAGTATCTTCTCTCTTCCTCTGAGCTTCCATTCACTGCTCCACCTCCGCGCAAGACCATTGTTCCTCCTAGTTTCTAAAACGAGAGGGTCAAACAGGACCTCGAGACCTTCCTCAGAGTCTTCTCCTCCTCTAACCAAGACAACTGGTTTGATCTACTTATGCTACTCCCTTCTCAGTGGTCTACAGTCTTCATCTTTCTCTTCCCATATTCTCCCACCCAGGTCCCTGCTACTGAGGCACTACAACAAGACTTTGCTTCTATCTGGTCTCAAGTGTGGAGACACCTTAGGTAGTCTTCTGATCATCGTAAGCTTTTCGCATACAAGAAGCACTGGGCAGTTTGTACATTGAGTAGGAGTATGATTCTCTACCAGGAACATTCAACTCAAAGTCCCTTGCATGAAGTTTTATCTTGCAGGCCATTAATCCTGTCTGCTTCAAATTGAAACTTCCGACTTCTCTCCACATTTCCAATGTTTCCTTATTAAAACCCTTGGTTATCAACAGATTTTTCTCTTCAGCTCCATCTCCGGCTTCTATCAAGATTCAACATGGAGGAATTTGAAATCAACCAGATCCTTTACTCCATAAGTTCCAGGGGAGACATCAAATATTTGGTGGACTTGAAAGGGTTCGGCCCTGAAAAACACTTCGGCCATCAAAGTTTTTTTTGTTTTGGTATTTAAGTTTTTATTTTATTCAAGGTCAAACAATCAAACACAATATAGCATATTAACAAGTGACGTATGTTGAAAAAAGAACTTGAGGGAACATTGCATAGGAATATAACAACAACATTGTCGCAAAAGTCTAAGGGAGGATGTAGATCAATGTGGAATCATCGAAGAGGTTTTATCCAATAATAGGCCCACCGATTTAAAGCCTCCTGTTTCCCAAGTCATTAAGGGATGGACCATTGTAACATTCTAAAAGTCTGGGTTCTTATAACAAGTATCTGTATATTTTTGATAACAGATTGTTTATCAGAATTAAGACAAAAACAGAAAGGAAGAGAGGAGGTTGGTAATCTAGGAGATCACTTTTTAGAGTATACACAGACATAAATGCAGGGATGTTGTAGTACAAAATAAGTAATCACATAAAGTTACATAACATATCTGGGTTACATGATACAAGAAAGTTACATAATGTGCCAACACCTAGGTACAGCAAAACATCAACAGAGGGTTGTATAATAATCTTCTGGTTACCAATTGTACCAATCATTTACTCATGGGATAGAATCCTGGTAAATTTACATATGTGTCCCAGTTTAACCATTCCATATTAAATCTCTGTTCCCTGTCAGTAATTTTATGAGTTATGCCTTCCATTAACCTAATTTATTAAACAGTTAAAACCACCCATTTACACTAGGGATAACATCACAGTGCCAGCGTCTCTGAATTGTGGCTTTTGTTGCCTTGAGGAGTTTGGGAAGTACTCTGTTTTTATAATTGAATATTGAGGCTGGGTTAAGAAGTAACAGCATCAAAAAAGTATCAACACATAATTGTATTTCCACAATTACTGCACAAATCTGAGTGAGCTTCTTTCAGTAAGGAGACATAAGGGAGCAGGAATTCCAAGACCTTGGGTACTCATTAGCCCAGAACAGCGTCTAGAATGTCGAAGTCAGCAAATTGGATAAAGTAATTTCAATTGATATCGAGCAAACTCGATCGTCCTTGTCTGAAATTATGCGTAGAGCACGCTACGGCGTGGAAGGGCGTATCCAGCCGCAACACGTGGCAATAACAGTTTACACTTTAGTAAACATTCGCACCAACACACACATTTGTAAATAGTACACATATTTCGTAGTTGCAACACATGGTTATTTATGTCGAAATATAGTAGTGTTTATGTGTAATATTATAAGTTATATGCATATTAGTGATACATATGGTTCAGGTTAAAAGAAATGTGTAATGTTTAATATCATAGTAATCCCCTTTACATCAGCAGCTGTTCGGTACATTCGGTGAAGAGATCGCACATTGCATACTCTAGTTATTGATGTCAGGGAATAAACCTTTAATATGATATTAACTGTCAATTGCTAATAGACTGATTGTAATTGGAGTGTGGCGGGCAGGGCCGGATTTACCGCTAGGCAACCTAGGCACCTGCCTAGGGCCTAGCGGCTCTCGGGGGGGCACAGCTGGGGGGGGGCAGGAGTAATTTTTTAAAAAATGAAAAAAAAATATTCGGCCCCTCCCCCGACTCGTGGCACCCCCCGCCGCGAATCGGGGGAGGGGGGGGGGGGGTCGGGTGCCGCGAATCGGGTCCCAGCAGCCTCTTCTCCTCTCAGTGTCTCAGTGATAGAGAGAGGAGGAGAGGCTGCCGGGACCCGACGAGCGATCACGTGACTCTTTCTTTTTTTTTTTTACATCTGGACTGATGGAGGAGGAGCAGCGCGCAATAGAAAGGTAAGTTAAACAAGGGACAGAAGTGGTGATGGTGAAGGGGCACAGAAGTGGTGATGGTGAAGGGGCACAGAGGTGGTGATTGGCACAGAGATGGTGATTGGCACAGAAGTGGTGGTGGTGAAGGGCACAGAGGTGGTGATGGTGAACGGCACAGAGATGGTGATTGCCACAGAAGTGGTGATGGTGATTGGCACAGAAGTGGTGATGGGCACAGAGGTGGTGATGGTGAAGGGGCACAGAATTGGTGATGGTGAAGGGGCACAGAGGTGGTGATGGGCACAGAGGTGATGATGGTGAAGAGGCACAGAGGTGGTGATGGGCACAGAGGTGGTGATGGGCACAGAGGTGGTGATGGGCACAGAGGTGGTGATGGTGAAGGGGCACAGAATTGGTGATGGTGAAGGGGCACAGAGGTGGTGATGGGCACAGAGGTGGTGATGGTGAAGAGGCACAGAGGTGGTGATGGTGATTGGCACAGAGGTGGTGATGGGCACAGAGGTGGTGATTGGCACAGAGGTGGTGATTGGCACAGAGGTGGTGATGGTGAAGGGGCACAGAGGTGGTGATGGTGAAGGGGCACAGAGGTGGTGATGGTGATTGGCACAGAGGTGGCGATGGTGAAGAGGCACAGAGGTGGCGATGGTGAAGAGGCACAGAGGTGGTGATGGGCACAGAGGTGGTGATGGTGAAGGGCACAGAGGTGGTGATGTTGAAGAGGCACAGAGGTGGTGATGTTGAAGAGGCACAGAGGTGGCGATGGTGAAGAGGCACAGAGGTGGCGATGGTGAAGAGGCACAGAGGTGGTGATGGGCACAGAGGTGGTGATGGTGAAGGGCACATTGGTGGTGATGGTGAAGGGCACATTGGTGGGGATGGTGATGGGCACAGAGGTGATGGGGAAAGGGCACATGTGATATTGTGAAGGGGCAAAAGTGACAATGAAGGGGCACAGTGTGATGATAGAGGGACAAAAGTGACAAGAGCACATACTTGGATTTATGCGTATTATTTTTGCAAACAACTTAAGTAAGTATTTCTGCCCTGACTTCAATATTTATTATGTTGTTTTGACCCAACTACTTAAAAAAACGGGACTGTTTGGTAATTATTTAGGGGTGCCTTTTTCTGCAGCAGGGTGGCCTTGCTCTTTTCACATGTTAGGTACGCCCCGAAAGATGCAAGCCACACCCTCACCTCCTTTGGCGGCGTGCCGCCGCTCAGCGGCGGCACATGCTTTCATATCTACTTAACTATAGGGGTACATGGTAGGCATGCGGCGGCACATGATTTCATATCTACTTAACTATAGGGGTATATGGTAGGCATGCGGCGGCACATGCTTTCACTTCTACGTAACTATAGGGGTATATGGTAGGCTGCAAAAATATAGTGCTATGGATTGTTTCAGGGAGGGGGCCCAAAAACAGTATCCTGCCTAGGGCCCCATGAGGTCTAAATCCGGCTCTGGTGGCGGGAAGAACAGAGCTCATCCCCTGGAGACCCCCCCACCTTTGGATTCCTTAGATTGATTCAGCCTATGATGTGTAACCCCCTGGACCCTCCTGATGCCTGGACCAATAGAAGCAAGCTATATTACCTGCATTGCTTCACTGTATCTCTGTTTGCATATAAGCAGTAGCTCTCATGTAGTGTTCAGTCACATTGACCACAGACTTCAGGAGTGAATGACTGTTCACTGGATCCAGAGCGCCTGCGATAAGTAACGGCTGTATTTACTATTATTTCGCTTGAATTATTCTGCTACTTTTTGAGAATAAATAATTGTGCGTTGGAAACACAAATTGAGATTCGACAATCATTATTGGATAGCGACAAAACGCTCATAACAGGAAGTATGAGGGAGGAATAGAGAATGGAATGGTTTGAAGTAGGTATAGGATGCGTGGAAACATATTACTTTGTATCAAGCTCACCATGTCCTTCCAGGCAAAGTGCATCAAAAGTTTTCCATAGGAGGGAAAAAAAAGAGCTTATCGGATTCACTGGGGATTTTTATAATTGACAGTGAATTTCTGCCATTTAAATAGGAAGAAGACACCAAATTTTCCACTAGTAGTTGTTGCAAACTGACATTGAAAGCATTGGAATTGTTAAGGATAATATTAAAATTTCCTAGTTTGGTAAAAAAAGTGTCATTACATTTGATGAGGCGAGAGGTTTAGTTATATAAAAGTAACAAGTCATCAGCAAAAATTGCCATTTTACATTCCAATATTTTGAAACTTTTATCATTGACATTTCAGATTGTTGTAGCTATTTATCCTGATCATATATTTCTACATCCTAACCACATTACTTTAGTTTTGGCCAAGGTCAGAGAACTAAAAATAGATGGCTATGCCTGAGAAACGTATTTTGATATATTATCAGCTCAGATCTACACATGGATTAAGGAAACGTTAAACTTATATTAGACTAGGCTAAATCTAAGAAATTAACACTTATTCAGAGATTTTGGGATTTGCCAATTAGTGCAGGTGACACATTAAGAATTTCTATTTTCTAGTTTTACCCATTATTCTTTGGCAAAGAAGGGCAATAATCCAGGAAATTGGCCTTCAGATGCAGATTTCAATAAAGACAAATGTTTATCACAGTGTTGTGTTACTCTAAAATTCTCCAACCTTTCATTGTGGCGGTTGATGCCTCTGAAGTTGGAGCTGGTGCTTTTGTTTCTCCCCAAATTCTAAAACACCCACAAAAAGCTTAACAGAGACAAAGACTTCATCTGACAAACCTCATAAATTGCTATATGTTCGTTCCAAACTCAATCTAACAGCCCTTAAAGAACTACATGATTCAAAACTGTACATTTGGAATGCTTAAAAATATATTTCCATTAAAAAAGTCCTGCAAAGTTCAAGTCCTGCACGCGCCTGCCTGTGCAGGCGGGACAGGGCATGCGCGCCTGCCTGTGCGGGCAGGACAGGGCATGGGTGCGCGTGTCTGTCTGTGTGTGTGTGTGTGTCCGTTGCGGTGTGATAATCTCTGTATTGTGTGGAGTTCATGAGGATGCTCTCTAAAGAGCCTAATCATTTAGGGTTTGTAATGTTTGCACATTTTCAACACAGGATCCTAACTTTCCAGAAGACAGCTAAATGACAACAAAGCAAGAAAGAACAGCAAGAACAGGTAAGAGAATCTGTCTAAATTTGTTTGCTGGAAAATACACCTGACTTTTCCTTTATTGATTTGAGGGGAGGGGGGAGGGCTAAGGGAGTATTAGCCTAGGGCGACCAAAACCCTTAATCAGGCCCTGAAGGCGTATATAAGGTTATTTTATTTTGCATAGAGGTAACTCATGCGCTCATACTCCAAGGGTAAATTACAACATCTGATTTCTCATGAAAGCAGTCCTGTGTCACATCCTATCTTAGGGGTGCCAATTCCTAAAAAATGAACCAATATCAAGAATATCGTGAAAGGTGCACCATATGACTAGAAAATTGATATTGAGGAAAACTAGCCAGCATAAATAGAGGGTATTCGTATTACTATAAGTAAATTCTATTTATTAAAACATCTATACACAAAAATGCAGACAATAAATAACAGATGAGAAAGTAATTTTTATTGATAAAATGCATCCGGGAACTGTATATCCTGTACCCGTGGGCGGGTCCAAGAAGCAGGCATTCGTTATTCTTTATTTGAGCACATTAAATTACTGCATATGTGAGAAAGGGACTGTGTTATAATAATAAGAGCTGTGCAGAGTCAGCATGTGGATTACTGTGCAGAGACCCTGAACTATCTCTGGCTGTGTGGATAATATGAATGGGAGTCAGAGGCAGGCTGGGCTGGGAGGCAGAGAGGCATCTGCCCCCCAGGGTGGTCCCATAATGGCTACCTAGGTCACCTGCATTTTTTTTTTACTTTAAAATAGGCTGCTGAGTTGAGTCTTGCCCCCCAGGCCAAAATTTGTCAGCCCTTCCCTGATGGGAGTCCTTCCCTAACAGCTACCACATCTGATCAGGTGAGATTACTCACCCTAAAGTTTAAAAATGACTTTTAATTTATGCTTCTGATCAAGTCCCACACAACGTCATCATTACAATAGGAAGCACATAAAGATGTTCTATACAGATTGTATCCAAATGGTGAATTGACCATTTACCTTGGAGTATTCCCAGATTTTATGACAGCGCTATACAAGAGATCTGATCCTGATTATTTGATATTGTTTGTCTGAAGTACTGAATCTTTATAGTATCTAATACACAATCCACCTGCTCTTTTTGGGAGACCTGCAACATTAGAATAATCATGACATGAACAATGTTGTAATTATAATCATCTGAGACATTCTTTCCCAAACCCAATCCTCAGGACCCCTAACAGTACATGTTTTCCATATCTCCTTGCTGGCGCACAGGTTCATTCATTACTGACTGACACATTGTAACAGATCCACAGGTGGTATAGTTATAATGTGTCAGTCAGTATTGAATGCACCTTTGCTCCAGAAAGGAGATATGGAAAGTATGCACTGTTAAAGGTACCCGAGGACTGAGTTTGGGGAAACACTGATCATAAAAAAATAAATATATATTTCTATCTGTAACTTAATGTCTGCATGTTTGTCAATTGTTTTAATAAATAGAATTAGCTTATAGTAATGCAGATTCTGCACCATTTATGCTAGTATGTATTCCTTAATGTCAATTTTCTAGTCCTATGGCACACCTTTCACTATATTCTTTTATTTTGCACAGGCTGTTCCAGAGTGCAGAGAGTAGACATGTGCTGGATGTATTATCAAGTCATACTGATGCAGCAGAAAGTTGTTTTGTGGTGCACATCAAGCGCACTTAGTAAATAATATCCACTGTGTGCAAGAGGCAGATACACTTTAATATAATTTTGTGTGTCTCTGTTAGAGAACATCTATTCCCCATCACTATACAATACAAAAATATAAACAGAGTGCATTATTTATCACATCCGCTCTTCAATCCAACAACAGCAAGGAACATTTTACCATTATGTCCTGTAATGAACAAGTGGAATTCAGATACAAATTGCATTGTGCAACATGTTTAAATGCCTTTTAAAAAGATCTATCTAATTACATCCTGACAACAAGCAAGTGCATTTGCTGGAGAATTTAGGGCCATTAAAACAAATGATGATTTACAAAAAAGCCCTTTGCTGCATTTTCTTTGCTGTGCTTTTAAAGGGATACAAACATTTGCAACAGATTCATATTATCTTATGTTTTATTCATGGTAAAACAAGAGATGGATTAAGGCTTTAGGTGGCCCAGAGCACTTTAGACACAGGTCACCTATGGTCTAATACACATATTGCCAAATCTCAGATCTCTCACATTGCCACCTTCTATTTCTCTGTATTTACTGACCCCTCTTACCTTTAGATGTGACCGGTCCATGAACGTTTAGACAGCACTCTGAGGAGTCTGTGCAGACAGACTAGCCTACTTGGGTTGTAGACACAGGGGCCACCCTGAGAGATGGTTGTGTAAAGCAAGTGTCACCCCTCCCCCTTTAAACTGACTCTGAGTTAAATCATTATAAAGTCTGCATATTTGTTAGGTATTTTAGTCCTAATTCACTTGACCTTTAGTGCTGATTGCAGCAAGTGAAAAAGTATGTGCAATTGTCAGTGTTGATGGTGTACTGTCACCTGTTGTCTGTAGCTGGTATTGCAGCATATACTCGCATATTACAGGTGTCAACGTTGATGGTGCACTGCCACCTGTCATCTGTAGATAGTATTGCTGCATATCTACACACTGGACTTATGGGCCATGTTCACTGCACACCTTACACTTATTGTGAATGCGCCACTAACTGTAAGGAGATGCATGTTAATATGATTGTAAATGTGTAATAAAAGCTTCTATTTTTTCTCTCTCCTTCTAACAGATTAAACTATCACAGCAGTGGGTAATTTAGATAAGGGTATGTATTTTGCCAGACTAATAATACATGATGTAATGCTTTAAGAAGCTAATAGAAATTTTGCTGTCCATATTACCATCAAACTTCAGGGAAAGTAGAAAAAGACAATGGTTTATATGGAAATAATATGCAGAAATAGAATTAAAATATTGACCACTACACGCTATTTTGGTTAAACGTGGTTATTAATTTTTTTCCCAATGGGTTACAAGTAGGAAGCAAGAAGAGGATCAGCGTAATAAAGTGGAGAACAAGGGTGTGTGCGGGGAGTGTTTATTTGAAGGAAGTATTTTTTCGCAGTGGGTGCACATTTATTTTACAGTACTTTTTTTACAGGGACATGACAGGTCCCAGTTCACCAACTAACAGCATGCTCTGGCAGCCCTGGATATGCTGGTACTTGTATTTCTACAAGCATCAGTAGACCTAAACAGTTTCGGCAGAGCTTGTATGTACCAACAAAAAATGATTGTATCTATTTTACAACACATATTACCACAAAACCCACCGCAAAGGGTTTTGGGTTTTGGTTTTGGCTTTGGTTTTGCCAGAACCGCCCTTGCGTGTTTTGGTTTTAATTTTGTTTAGCCATTTTTTTACAAAATTCCATTTTTTGGGATAAAATCACATAATTTAGGTATTCTTTTGTACCTACATTATTATTAACCTCACTAACAGTAAATTCCAGTGATGTCCATTCAATTTTTACCATCTCACAGGTCACAATATGCTTTTCATACACTTTCAGCCAAATACTGCAGCAATCTGGCTGGAAGGTAAGCGACAGAGCAATGACTCAAACACACGGCAGTTCCTACCACATCTAGGAAACATTGGCACACAGCAGTGGCAGAAAAGAAAAGTGCGTCAAGATGGAATTGTCCTTGGATCATGAAACCAGTTATGGTTCATTTGATCGCACCACCTGTTTCCTGGATAAGTGAGGTAATTCAACAGCTAATACATGGCAACGATTGCTCCACCTGTTTCCTGGATAAGTGAGGTAATTCTACAGCTAATACATGGCAACGATTGCTCCACCTGTTTCTTGGATAAGTGAGGTAATTCTACAGCTAATACATGGCAACGATCGCTCCACCTGTTTCTTGGATAACTGAGGTAATTTTACAGCTAATACATGGCAACAAGCGCTGACCCCCCGGAATGCCTGCTTTTATCAGACACACACCAATCCAGGGTGCCAGACAATGCACTAAAAAGAGCCATTAAAATTCATAGCAAAAAGCCAGTTCATTAGTGAGCTTCGAATCAGCCCCAATTCCCACAAAATTATAATCTAGTTAGGTACCTTTCATGTGAAGTGCTGATTACAAACACAACAAAACACGTGTGGGAGAATGTGGCCTCTAAGAGGCTGACTACTAGACACAAAGACATTACATGGATGGCTATCCAGGGATGTCTGCCTCTCAGGACATTCATGCGCTCCCGGAACCTGTGCCGATATGTCCACTGCCCCTTCTGCATCACCAGAAGGGAAACAGCACAGTTTTTTTTTGGGACTGCCCCACTGCACAGGCACTATTGGATTCCTTGGAACATGAACATAAGTACAGTGTGCCTAGAACTTGCCTTTCATACCATTCGGTATTTTATGGATTATTTCCTGGGACCCACATCATTGGGGCAATCCAGGAGGCCTGGAGCCTAATGAACTGCTTTAAGGACGCTATTTGGCTTGCCAGGAATCGCCTCATTTTGAAAAGGGAGAAGATGACCATCCAGGACTGTTGCAGGCTGATCCACAGCCTACTAAGAGACTATACCACCATTGACAGTCCCGAGTAAGAGGAAGATGATTAATTTTCTGTCTCCCTCTTCTCCTTCTTCCCCTATGTGTCTGTTTATTCAATGTAACACTGTTGAATTTGCGTACAAATTCTACAGACAAGCCTGCTTGACTTCCTCTTCATCATTGACTGTTAGCAATGGAGCACTCGTCTTTGGATGTATATTAGACCCTACACTTATTAGTGCAAATGAAGAAAAAAAAGCCTGCAAAGACTTGTAGATTAATAAAAATGACCAAAGCAGCTCTTCTATAAGGGTGTATGTATTAGACCCTACACTTATTAGTGCAAATGAAGAAAAATACAGTTTAATCACTACTAGGCCCTCCCTAAACAAGCTAACAATGGGCTTGTTAGAATAATGGCAGAAACACACATCAGTGCCAGAAAAGATTAATGGTGCAAGATGGAATTGTCCTTGGGCCCTCCCACCCACCCATATGTTGGATCTTACAAAGGAAATACACACTTTAACAAACCAAGCACTTCAGCAACAAGGGCTGCCACTTTTGTGGCTGAAGTGCTTGGTTTGTTTGGGCCCCCACTAAACCAGCTATCAATGCCCGAATGGCATGTTAGACCAACAGTGCTGTGAAATGAATTCTACACTGTCAAGATGTTGTCGTCATCATCTTCAGCATCATCCTCACCCTCATCAGTGTGTACATCATCATCACAGACTATTAATTCATCTCCGCTGGAATCCGCCATTAGAGAAGTGTCAGTACTTGGATGTATTTGCCGGTAAAGGCCTTCCGTGTGGAGATGTAGTTCATTTTGATGAAAACTCTTTCTGAGTCCACACTAGAGGGCAGCTTAGGTATTGCAAAGCAAGTTTGTACATGGGTTTCCAAATACAGTGCTATATTAGGATTTCAGCTCTCAGGAAATACAGCTTTTTTAGAAAAGGGTATATGAGACCCCAAACACTTTGTAGTGCAAATTCAGAAAAATACAGTGCTATATTAGGATTTCAGCATTCAGAAAATACAGCTTTTTTAGAAGGGGGTATGTGAGACCCCAAACACTTTGTAGTGCAAATTCAGAAAAATACCCACCCTCCTGTTTCTACTCTATCACTTTGCCTGCTCTATACTGTGACCTTATCCCTCTCTGTCCCTCTCTCAAATGGTGCTAGATCGCTATGGAGGCGGGTTTTTATTGATTCCAAAACTCCCGAGATCCGACGACGTCACAATGACATTTTGCCTTGTTTTGGACAACGAATAGGTGCGAGAGTACTGAGCCGACTCGGCTCGGTACTCGGATCCCTGAAGTTCGGGTGGGTTCGGTTTCAAGGGAACCGAGCCCACCCATCTCTATTTAATATTAACCTCAATAATATTGATTTCCAATCATTTCCAAACAGTTTTTGTCAAGTGACAAGAACACTGCTACCCCTTCTGTTTCTGTATAAGCAATGACACTGGGGCATGGAGAGTGACAAGAACACTGCTACCCCTGTTTCTTTGTGAGCAATGGCACTGAGCTATGTCACTGGAGAATGGAGAGTTTCAAGAACACTGGTACCCCTGTTTCTGTGTGAGCAATGGTGCTGTATCTCCTGGGGAGGGAGGTACTTATGAAATCCAAAACCCGCGACATCCGACACTATATTTGTTTGTCTACAGTTATTTCCATATATGCAATAATAATGCTTTTTTATTACTTAACGTTCTGTGTTGATAATATTTAATAGTATTAAGAAGGATTGGTTGGTATAGCTCGTATACTTGTTTTTACAGTTAAATATTTGTCAATAGTTGAAAATGCTAAATTACTGTTATCTTGATATTGTACTTCTACTTTGTTTTGGGTGAGTAGACACCATGTAGGCTTGGCCAAACCTCAACCCCCTCAAGTGAGATTAATGAGACTAGTGACCAATTACACATGTACACTATCTTATCTTTTTGCTTCAATTACAAAATTTCCACCTCTGAGCCCTGATATATAACTCTATTATAAATATAATGTATTATTTATTCTTTTGTAGGCTCAAGCAAATTTTCAGTCTATGATAGTCTAGGGACTTTGACTATTGCCCCCTTGCCCCAGTCCTCTTCTCCTTCCACCCTATAACTTCCTAGGGAAACAATCTAAATATTTAGATCTTTTATCTATCTCTTTATAAAAAAGCCCCACATACAAACTCACTGGCAAAATAACATTTATATCATTGCGCATATACCTGAGATAGATGAAGATCAAAACTCATTTTAAGAGGAGCTACCGTCCCTCCCTGACCTTCCAAAGATCTACTTAAGTGCCCTATACCTCTCACATCTGCAAAAAAATGAGATAGTTATACCAATATGGTACTCGGTTCCCTTCTCACCCATTGTCACTAAAACTGATCATGAAGTCTGTGTTGTTATCCTTGAGGGAAAGTAGGATTCCAAGATCATAATTGTTATCTTAGATTTGTAAGGCGCCACAGTGCTCCGCAGCGCCGTACAGTACGGAAAACTGTACATACATAAAACAGACATACAAGGTAGACAAAATAAATGCAGGCATGAAAACAAAGGGTATGGGGGACCCTGCTCATTTGACAGCTTATATTCTAAGTGGTAAAGGGTACAGCTGAAACAAGAGGAGCAAATGTGGTTCAGAGAGGAGTTTGGGACAGTTGTGAAGGTGCATTACTGTGAATAGTGTTATCAGGTATAACGCCACCTTTAAAAAAAGAGATGAGTTTTCAAAGAGTGTCTAAAGATTTGAAGGCTGTGGGAAAGTCTGATTGAGCGTGGTAGAGAATTCCATAAATGGGGAGCAGCACAGGAGAAATCTTGTAGGTGGGAGTGAGAAGTGGTAACCAGAGACGAGACAAGGCGCAGGTCAGAGGTAGATCTAAGAGGGTGAGAGGGAGAGTTTTTGAATATGAGATTTGAGATGTATGCAGGAGTAGAGTTGTCGAGAGCTTTGTAGATAAGGGTGAGTAATTTGAATTTGATTCTGGAGTACACAGCGAGCTAGTGTAGGGTATTGCAAAGTGGTGCAACAGATGAGGATTGGTGAGAGAGGAAGATCAGTCTTGCAGCAGCTATTTTAGGATGGATCGAAGTGTGGCTTTATTGGTGTCAGGAGTGCCAGATAGCAGGAGATTGCAATAGTCAAGATGGAAGATGATGAGAGAATGGATAAGAATTTTGTTAGCATGTTGAGTAAGAAAAGGGCGTATTCTGGCAATGTTTTTAAGGTGTAGTCAACAGGACTGGGAGAGAGTCTGGATGTGAAGAATAAAACAGAAGATAATAAGCTCTGTATTGGATATGTTGAGCTTAAGGTAGCGTTGGGACATCCCTGTGGAGATAGCAGAAAGACAGTTGTATTCAGGAGATAGTACAGAAGGAGATAGGTCAGGGGAAGAGATATATATTTGGGTGTCATAAGCATACAGGTGGTATGGGCAATCGAATGAGCAAATTAGTGCCCCAAGAGAAGAGGTATATAAAGAAAAAAGTAAAGGGCCAAGAACAGAGCATTGTGGGACCCCAACATATAGTGGGAGTGGAGGGGAGGATGTGCCAGAGGTAGAAACACTAGGAGCCATTTGATAGTTAGGGAGTAAACCAGGAAAGAACTTTGTCATGAAGGACAATGGAGTGAAGAGTGTGTAGGAAAAAAGAGTGATCAATAATGTCAAAAGCAGCAGAGAGGTCCAGAAGAATGAGTATGGAGAAATGACCCTTAGACTTTGCAGTAAGTAGATCATTGATCAATTTTGTCAGAGCAGTTTCAGTGAAATGTTGGGAGCAGAAGCCTGATTACAGAGAGTTGAGAATGGAATGAGAGGAGAGAAAGTGGGACAGGTGTTTGTACACTAATCGCTCAAGTAGTTTGGAGGCAAAGGGGAGGAGAGAAATAGGGCTGTAGTTGGAAAGAGAGGTAGGATAGAGATGATGAGATGAGGGCATGTTTAAAGGAGGATGTAAATATGCCAGTGAAGAGAGACAGGTTGAAGAGGTGAGATAGAGATGGGCATGCAGTTGAGGATAGGGAGTGGAGAAGTTGGAAGGGAATTGGATCGAGGGGACAGGTTGTGCGGTGAGATGATGAGATGAGTGCAGAGACTTCATATTCAGTTACTAGAAAGAATTAAGGGTGGATTGGGGAGTGTAGGTAAAGGTGGGTAGTGTGGGTGGAGTGAGTAGAATTTGGCATGCGGAAATATCTTGTCGAATGGTGTTGATTTTGTTTTTAAAATAGTTGTCAAAATCATGGGCTGTGAGGGAGGAAAGGGGAGGAGGTGCAGGTGGGCAGAGAAGAGAGTTGGGTGTGGCAATGAGGTGACGTGGTTAGAAGACTGGGTGGATATTAGAAATTTGAAGAATGTTTGTTTGGCAATTGAAAGGGCAGTGCTGTAAGATTAAAGGATGAATTTATAATGGAGGAAATCAGAATAGGAACGAAATTTCCTCCAGTGGTGCCCTGCAGTGCGGGAGCATTTTTGCAGGTAGCGGATCTGTTTGGTGTGCCATAGTTGGCGTTTGGATCGTCGGAGACTATATGTAGTAGCTAGAGCTGCATTGTCTAGGGCTAATGTGAATGTTTTGTTATAGAAAGAGGCAGCCTGATTAGGACAGGATAATGCAGTCATTGGAGAAAATAGTTGTTTTAGTGAAAATAAAAAGTGAATTGGGTTAAGAGTACTTAGGTTTTCTTGTGCAGTGTGGATTTTAAAGCTGGAAGAATTGACTGGAGACCCTGGCTGAAAAAGATTCTGGCAAAGGAGAAATGACAGCAGCATCAAAAAAAAAAAGAAGAACCATGAAAGTCTGTAATCCTTTCGCTGTAGGTCAGCCTCCAGTGTTTCCACCGCTGAACCTTTGCATTTCCGGTTTCCAACTTCTCCTCCCAATTTAACTTAGAATGATCTTTCTTACCAAATTTCACCCTTAAGTTCTTAATATGGGAGGAGGATATTGCAAATTCAGGCAGCTCAAAATCAGAATCACTTTGTAGTGTCCAGAAAGTTTCACTCTTTTCAAGATTGACTAGAGACCCCGAGGCTTCTGAATTTCTTCTGATAGTCAGAGATAACCTCTGGCCCTCACGAGAATCACTACAATCACATCATTCACATATGCAACTACAGTCAGAGGCAAGCAGTGGGGTATTGGTACCCCTTGAAAACCACAAAATTGTAATGGCCTCAAAAATGGGCCAATTTCAAGGACATACAAGAGAGTGGACTCAAAGACCAACCCTGTCTCACCCGCGCCTCAGCTCTGAAAGTGTCAACCTGCCTGTCATCAATCAGAGAGAAGCTCTCTGCCTCGTTATACAAAGTTTTTAACTAATCAACAAATTGTCCTGGGATATCATACTTTGACAAATTTGCCCACAGATAATCATGATCTACTCAAAGGCTTTAAACTGGTTTAGACCAACAACATATTTCCCACATCCAAGGGTTTTGCATCTCTCAAACATCTCTTTTATTGAGATAACCGCTTCAGAGATGTTCCTCCCTTTTACTGTGCCAAACTGACAACCTGATAATAATGCTAGGAACAGGCACACTAATTTAGAAAACAAGATGTTTGCAACAATCTTCCTATTGACATTAAAGAGCGGTTATTGGCCTCCAATTCTTGATGTCAACAGGTCCTTTACCCTTGGACAAAAGAATCAACAGTGACACTCTCATGGACTGAGCACTTTTCAAAACAGCTTTTATACACATCCATCAGAACTCGGCTATTATACCGTCTGATGCTGGTGCCTTCTTTTGTCCCAAGTTGTCAATAGCCTCCTTAACCTCTTCCATTGCTAATTCTGCTGTCGGGGAGGAGAAATCCAACTTATCAGTATCAGGCTTAAGAGTTGCCTTAAAAAATTGTGCCATCCTTTCATTGCCCAATACCGTTTTCTGAAATACGTCAGCATAGAACGATTTCACCACTTACCTCCAAAAAAAGTGACTCCAATTCTTTACGTAGTCTTAGATACCAGCTATACTTACTCTTTCTCCTACTAACTGACAGCCTCTTAAATAGAGAAACAATATCCTTCTTGACATCCTCCCACCAATCAGCACTACTATCATAAAAATGCAGCCCTTCCTATGTCGCTCTAAGAGGAATTTCACTTGACCCTGTAAAACAGGATCATCTAACAGACTGGCATTAAGTCTCCACAGCGCTCTACCTACATCTGGGCACTTTTTAGACCCAGGCAGAAATATCCACATGATCAGAATAAGGAACTCATTTTTCAAACCACATTATTTACAATAACATGCGACCCTGCTGCTAGCCAGACACATATTCCTCTTACTAGTCACTTATCACTGATTAGCATCGGTTACCCCGACCACAACCCAATCCAAGCTATTTAAGCTTCCTCCCAAACACCAACTAGATAAATTATAATTAATTACACCCATTGGCTCCACCTGTGATTCTGTGCTCTGTGTCTGAATAAGTCTGATAATGTAACCCTGGCTACAGCATGAGCCTACAGACTGCCATAGAAATTAATAGTCTCTCCTTGAACGGACTGTGGCAAACTGTCCTTTTTGCCACAATATATATTGTGACAGACCCAGTCCTTACATTGGGAATATCGTGCCAACCTTGTCTGTCATAAGTGGGCCAATTGAAACAACCACGGCCCACCCTATTATTAAATGCCGCCGGTGGGCAGATCTGTTATTGCTGTGGTGTCCAGAGAGGGAGGGAGAAGGCAGCTCACAGGAAGTGTGAAACAACTGTGGACCCTGTGACATCAAAGGAAAGTGGAACGGGTTAAAAACAGGATGGTCAGTACTAAAATCAGGAGGTGGACTCTGCCTGTTTGCTAACTATTGTTCCAGCAACTCTTCAGCTCAGACTGCATGGCACAATCACAGCAGGTGGAAGACCACTGATGTCTTGCTCTACCTCCAACCTTGTTACCACCCAAACTCTTGACACCACTAATCACAAGGGGACAATGAATGGGAAGTTGACCCAGGGAGGGGGCCAGGATCAGGTGTCATTTGAGAAGGGACAAAAAGTATTGCTATAGCAAGAGCTTCATTCAGACAAAATGTAGTGCACCTCTAGGACTGATTCTGTCACCACTCTATCGGGAGACACTCGTAGATACTGAGGAATTACTGAACCTGCATTGGCAGGGAGACTAATACCCATGGTCCGACCAAGCTGGTGGAGAGTTGGCCGAGCAGCCGAGATCCTTGTTATACACGAACCTGTCTACAGACCAGAACACCTAGCCCACTTGGATTATTTTTTGTGGACTGTTATTGCCGGAACTATGTACCTACTAGGACTCTGTGCAAGGAAAGTAATCTGCTGGGGACTTTGTCGGGGAATTTACTTGCACAGGTGATTGTCTGACACTTGTTAATTTTGGTGGGAGGAACATGTTTCTCCTTGGGGAACACTGTTGTATTTTACTAAATGTGTGCACTTTGTTTAATAAAAGGTATTATTATTACTGCTCTGACCTGTCAACCTAGAGGATTGGGTATCTAGTGAGCTTTGGTTCTAACCTTGGTGTCCTCACATATATTTATTCTATATCTGTTTTCTCTCCAAGATTAAACCTATGTCTAAGAAATTGCTTTTGGAAAGCAGAACCAAGTTAATTAAGAAAATATATAAGACTTCCCGTCAACTGAATCTTTTAAGGCTTAAAATTACATTTTGTATTTCTCACAACTCATAACTGCAATCTTTTTATGGTAGAAACACTCATAAATATGTATCTGCTGCTGTTTTGGAGTCTGCTACTTCACTCAATTATTTATATTTCAAAGAATGAAATAGTTGACCTAAAAATAGTTGCACATTCTGACTTTTCTCATGTCATGAAGACACAAAATAATGGCACATTGTACTCATATGTCAGTCAAGTCTAGTTATTAGTATTATTTATTTATTTATAAGGTGTCACACATTCCGCGCCGGATACAGAAGCAAGTCACAAATAAATGAATTAATACACATAAGTAGCATAGATGAGTGTGAGCAATGTGATGGGTCTCACACAGAGTGCAGCCAAAGATGGGACAGAACATACGAGGGAGTCAGACAGTAGACAGACATGGGACAATAGGTAGAGAGAACCCTGCCCGTGAGAGCTTACATTCTAGAGGGAGCGGTGGTGAGAGACTGTAGGACCAACTGGGAGAAAATGGGGATGGCAGGTGAGGAAGAGGAGGCGATGGATAGAATGGTTAGGAGGTGGCAGGATAGGCAAGCTTGAAAAGGTGAGCTTCGAGTGAGCTGAAGGTTGGTGGAGGGAGACAGGGTAGGGGGTTCTAAAGATTGGAAGCAGCATAGCAGAAGTCTTGGAGGCGAGCATGGGAGGAGGCAATGAGAGGCAAATTGAGGCGGAGGTCAGAGACAGAGCGAAGTAGGCGGGTAGGTATGTACCTTGAAACAGGTTCAGAGATGTAAGGGGGAGAAGTGTTGGTAAGGGCTTACTCTCCAGGTATATCCGGGAGAACTACCCAGAATTCATGACTCACGGTAGAGTGGGCCATTCTCTGCATCCTGCCAACTTCCTAGTGAAGGATGGGGTACTTCATGACACAATTCATTATGAATCATGTTATTTTGGCCCTGCCCACCATGGTGAAATAACTCGACCACAGCATTGTGTTGTGGGGGTAGGGCCAAAATGAAGCAGTTTGTTGCACGCCTGTCGTCCTCAGCACCTGCACTTCACCTCTCCTCTGGAATCCCCAGAGAGGAGGAAAAACACATGGTAAGAATGCATTATCTTCTGCTATCGCTATCTTGAGTTGGTGATAGCAGAAAAAGGATGGCACCAAGATCCTTGTTAAATAGGCTTCCCAATGCATTGCGAGACCCTGCGAATCTCATCGTCATCAGGGGTACATCTGCTATCACCTGACTCTATGATAGATGGAGACAGGGCTTTTCTCTGTTTAATAAATATAGCTCTTAGTATAAAATCAGGCACACATACTAATATGTGCACCCAATCATTGCAGTTTATTATCAAGCCATTCCCTCAAAACAGAATACATTTTTTGCATTATTCACAGTGGAAATTTAGACGTGGCAATATGAAAAAATACAAATGAATGGAATTTGATAGTTTAATAATCAAAACAGTAGAAGTGGTGGCATGACATGCCACCATATACCAGCCCACTTCAAACACTGTTTGTGCACATAAACCACATCTCATACAGACCTCCCATTGTCCTCCCATCATTTGGAGCAAAATTCGATGGCATCATGCAAATCAGTATGTGCATCCATTAAAACATGCATCTCATAAATAGGTACAAAACACCACACTAATGAAACATCACTTATTTTTCCACCAAATTCACTAATGTGTTAAAGTATTTTAAATGTATTAAAACAATGTAGCATAAAACAAGTGCAGTATATAGATACTAGATAACTATCCCATAGCACCCGGGAGACTTCCAAATTTATGGTAGTTCTTCCAGACCCCAGGGAAAGCAGGACTTTTCACGGATGTCTTTGCCATGCCACATAGGGATGATCTCGAAGTTGGCAAGTATGAGTATAAATAGTACTTATTTGTCATTTTATAGTCCTTATCTGTGATTTTGGACCCGCCCCAGTGGGCAGGGCCAAAATGACAATGATAATGTGTCTATATCTCCAGGAGCAATTTGTTTATACAAAACCATTTAAATGTATGTTTTTTTTATTATATTTTTCACTCCAAAGCTACATCCTTAATTGTATCCTTAATATTAATATTTGTATCCTGCAATACTTTCATATGTTATTGTATGCCATGCTTATGTAACGCCCCCTAGTGGCGTGTTAGTGAAACCCTGCAGCTCAGTGAATTCAGGAGGGGTCACCTAGAGGGTAAGCTAATAGTTTATGAAAAGTTACATAAACAGGTTACCATGGTGATAACCCAGCCCAGCCTGTGAGACTGAGTGAGAGGAAGGAGGGGCTGTGATTAAGGGGGAAACAGAGAAGAGGAGAGTTGTAGCTGGGGACCTGGGAGAGAGTGGGGTGGAAGCTCCCAGGCTCCCCCAGCATTCCCTGGAAGTCTGAGCGTGGTGACTGAGCCAGGGCAAGGAATGTGTGCCCTGGATGAGGGGGAGAACTCCATGCCACTATAGAGAACCCAAGAGAGAGGGGGACACTTCGCATGGAAGAGGCCCTGGAGTGAGGGCTGCTACAAGAGGCATGGTAGCTGTAGTGTCAGATCCTGAGGCTGAGAGTACACAGAGTGACGTGTCAGAGCACAGGAGACATTATCCCCGCAGAGGAGGGATGAGCTGCAGTTGAGAGGTACACAGAGTGTGTCAGAGCTGCATGGAGGAGAGGCTGCCTGCCTATTAGCATCCATGCATGTGCCCCTGCAGAAAGGGTGATCTGCAGTGAGTATGGAGTGCAAGAGACATGTAAATTATGTTATTTAACATCTGGATAACATTAAGAACTGTGCAGGAGGAGTGATAAGATATTTGCAACCATATTCGTATTGCTCATTAAGAACTGTGCTGGAGAGAGTAAGGAGATGTATATATTCTGCAACCATTATGATTATCGTGCTGGAGGAAGAGTGTAAATAAAAGTTCAGTTTGTTATAGAGATGGTCTGGCGCCCAAATTATTGTGACTTTTACACTGCATTACAAAGTGACATTACCTGTGTCCCACTAACTACAGAGAAACACCTGCATGTGCAGGGACCCCCTGATCATTTACACCCATGCCCATCAGCTAGCCAGGGCTTGAGAAGGAGGTGCACTGTGTACCCTTTGCACCCCACACTACACACAGTGACAGGGGGTTACATAATGGCGCCCAACGTGGGGCTCAAGCACAACAGATGGAGAAAGTGCTTGCAGGACACAGGGACTGAGTGCAGTGTGCCCAGCCGGAGTAACACCCTTGGGACACCATGTCTGACCGTCTCTAGGTGCCCAGGAGACCAAGGGTAATAAGGGGAAGGTGAAGCAAGCTGTTTGCTGAGTAGTTCTGTCCGGGACAGTATATGGAGCAGCAGTGTGCTTGTTGCTGAGACTTGTAGTGCCACTTAACCCAGCTGAGTGGGAAGCAAAAGAAGAAAAGGTTCAACGTGTGAGGTGTAATTATAATGCAGTCTGTATATTGCCTTTCCTGAGGATTTGGGGAAGCAAAGAGAGGCAGATTGTGCAATGTGACGTCTGTATATTGCCCTTCCGGAGGATTAGGGGGAGCAAAGAAAGGCAGATCGTCCACGTTGGAGAGAAAGGGGGGAAGGCAACCCCGCTGGTCAAATGCCACCCCTGCATATATTGCTGATATGTGACTTGGGGGAGATGTATTTGTTGGGAGGGGCCCACGAGAGCCACCTGTCTCTTTTTGACCCAGGAGGGGGGAGACATGGGCAGGCATGGGCAGGTGCTACATTGCTTTGGCATAAAGCCATATTTAAATGTACATTGAAAGAAACCAGGACACCTGTGACTCACATGTTTACATCCATTGGGGGTGTTGTGGGGTATGCAATGTGAAATGTGTTTTATATTCATACTGCCATTGTATTGCTATGCTGTGTTCACTTTACATTGTGATTTTGCATGCAATAGTGATGTAGAAATTGTTTTACATGTGTGTGTTCATATGTGAGTTAGGTGTGAGTGAGATTAGCTAGGCAGCCCCACTAGGTGTAGTTTAGGGTGCCCAGCTAATCGGGGGAGAATGTAACGCCCCCTAGTGGCGTGTTAGTGAAACCCTGCAGCTCAGTGAATTCAGGAGGGGTCACCTAGAGGGTAAGCTAATAGTTTATGAAAAGTTACATAAACAGGTTACCATGGTGATAACCCAGCCCAGCCTGTGAGACTGAGTGAGAGGAAGGAGGGGCTGTGATTAAGGGGGAAACAGAGAAGAGGAGAGTTGTAGCTGGGGACCTGGGAGAGAGTGGGGTGGAAGCTCCCAGGCTCCCCCAGCATTCCCTGGAAGTCTGAGCGTGGTGACTGAGCCAGGGCAAGGAATGTGTGCCCTGGATGAGGGGGAGAACTCCATGCCACTATAGAGAACCCAAGAGAGAGGGGGACACTTCGCATGGAAGAGGCCCTGGAGTGAGGGCTGCTACAAGAGGCATGGTAGCTGTAGTGTCAGATCCTGAGGCTGAGAGTACACAGAGTGACGTGTCAGAGCACAGGAGACATTATCCCCGCAGAGGAGGGATGAGCTGCAGTTGAGAGGTACACAGAGTGTGTCAGAGCTGCATGGAGGAGAGGCTGCCTGCCTATTAGCATCCATGCATGTGCCCCTGCAGAAAGGGTGATCTGCAGTGAGTATGGAGTGCAAGAGACATGTAAATTATGTTATTTAACATCTGGATAACATTAAGAACTGTGCAGGAGGAGTGATAAGATATTTGCAACCATATTCGTATTGCTCATTAAGAACTGTGCTGGAGAGAGTAAGGAGATGTATATATTCTGCAACCATTATGATTATCGTGCTGGAGGAAGAGTGTAAATAAAAGTTCAGTTTGTTATAGAGATGGTCTGGCGCCCAAATTATTGTGACTTTTACACTGCATTACAAAGTGACATTACCTGTGTCCCACTAACTACAGAGAAACACCTGCATGTGCAGGGACCCCCTGATCATTTACACCCATGCCCATCAGCTAGCCAGGGCTTGAGAAGGAGGTGCACTGTGTACCCTTTGCACCCCACACTACACACAGTGACAGGGGGTTACACTTATTAATGCCGCTTTTTATATAAGTTAGACCAGTCATTCTTAAATGTCACCCGGTGGAGAGTTTAATGAGGAATAAGACAGAACAAGATGTCTGGGTTAATTAATTAGTGTATGCAACTATTATACTATCAACCTTGCCATCTGGCCAACAAAGTCTTTGTATACTACTACCCTGGATCAGACTCCTAGGTACCTTCTACCCAGGGAACCAATGGTCCACAGCCACTATGGGGAAAGACACTCAGGGGTCAGCATTATCAATCTCCCACCTATCACAATCTGGTTACCGCCCTAATCTGCCCACCATTAGCTCCATAACTTGTGTCTTTTGACTGTATTGGGTGTTTGTGGATTAGGGATTAGGAACTGCGCATGTGTCACATGAGTATGCTGTGCCCACAAGGAATCGCTTATGTCTGGTGATTGCATATCCACCTGCCTGTATTAACATCTATGGAATAAACTGCGTTTTGTTTGCAACAATCTGCATAGGGGATTTCAAAGAACCCACTAGGGCGTGCGGTCCACACACACATGTTATAAGATATTCTACAGTAAAGATTTTATTGAATGGCAGCATCTAGCAGATAAACAAGTTATGATTAAAAGTGACAGAATATAAAAGTGAAGGAAAGGCCTAAAACCTAACATCAAGACAATCGTAAGTAGAGATGAGCGCACTCGGATTTCCTGAATCCGAGCCCACCCGAACGTTGCCGATCCGAGTCGGATCCGAGACAGATCCGAGTATTGGCGCCAAATGAAAACTTGAAAGCGAGGCTCCGAGTCATAATCCCGCTGTCGGATCTCGCGATACTCGGATCCTATAAATTCCCCGCTAGTCGCCGCCATCTTCACTCGGGCATTGATCAGGGTAGAGGGAGGGTGTGTTAGGTGGTCCTCTGTTCTGGTAGATCTCGTGCTGTGCTGTTTAGTTCTGTGCTGTGCTGTGCTGTGCTGTGCTGTGTTCTGCAGTATCAGTCCAGTGGTGCTGTGTGCTGTGCTCTGTCAATTTTGAGTTCAGTGGTGCTGCTGGGTCCTGTGTGCTGTGTCCTGTTCAGTCCAGTGGTCCTGTGTCCTGTGCTCTGTGCTTCTAAGGGCATAGTTATTTCCCCAATATTCCCAAGTGTTTAAAAAATAAAAAAAAAAGTTAATAAAAAAAATATACAAAAAACAAATTAATTTTTTTTTTAATTACAACAAAATTTGCCAAACCAATCCTGCAGTATAAGCCCATTGGTACTGCAATATTACCAAGTTCACACATTCAGCAGTAAAAGTCCAGTGGTACTGCTGCAATATTACAAAGTTCACACATTCTGCAGTATCAGTCTAGTGGTGCTGTGTGCTGTGCTCTGTCAATTTTGAGTTCAGTGGTGCTGCTGGGTCCTGTGTGCTGTGTCCTGTTCAGTCCAGTGGTCCTGTGTCCTGTGCTCTGTGCTTCTAAGGGCATAGTTATTTCCCCAATATTCCCAAGTGTTTAAAATGTTTTAAAAAAGTTATAAAAAAAAAAAAAAAATTATTTAAAAATTTTTTAATTACAACAAAATGTGCAAAACCAATCCTGCAGTATAAGCCCATTGGTGCTGCAATATTACCAAGTTCACACATTCAGCAGTAAAAGTCCAGTGGTACTGCTGCAATATTACAAAGTTCACACATTCTGCAGTATCAGTCCAGTGGTGCTCTGTGCTGTGCTCTGTCAATTTTGAGTTCAGTGGTGCTGCTGGGTCCTGTGTGCTGTGTCCTGTTTAGTCCAGTGGTCCTGTGTCCCGTGCTCTGTGCTTCTAAGGGCATAGTTATTTCCCCAATATTCCCAAGTGTTTAAAAAATGTAAAAAAAGTTAATAAAAAAAATATACAAAAAACTAATTAAAAAATTTTTTAGTACCGGGGCCACCCCACTACACAGTCCAGATTTTTTTTTTGGGAAATTCAGAGCCGTGGAGGGTTTTTTATTAATTATATTGTAGTGACCACTCCTCTACGCAGTCCAGATACATTTATTGGTGCGAATCATACAAGTTCAGGGTTTTTAAATTATATTGTGGTGACCCACTCCTCTACGCAGTCCAGGTACATTTTTTGGTGCGATTAAGACCAGTTGATGGTTTTCTTATTATATTGTGGTGACCCACTCCTCTACGCAGTCCAGATACATTTATTGGTGCGAATCATACAAATTCAGGATTTTTAAATTATATTGTGGTGACCCACTCCTCTACGCAGTCCAGGTACATTTTTTGGTGCGATTAAGACCAGTTGATGGTTTTCTTATTATATTGTGGTGACCACTCCTCTACACAGTCCAGATACATTTATTGGTGCGAATCATACAAGTTCAGGGTTTTTAAATTATATTGTGGTAACCCACTCCTCTACGCAGTCCAGGTACATTTTTTGGTGCGATTAAGACCAGTTGATGGTCTTCTTATTATATTGTGGGGACCACTCCACTACGCAGTCCAGAAAGATACCTCGTTGCAACGTTTTGGACTAATAACTATATTGTGAGGTGTTCAGAATACATTGTAAATTAGTGGAAATGCTTGTTAATGAATGTTATTGAGGTTAATAATAGCGTAGGAGTGAAAATAAGCCCAAAAACTTGATTTTTGAACTTTTTATGCTTTTTTTCAAAAAAAATCCGAATCCAAAACCTTAAATCTGAACCAAAACATTTCGGCAGGTGTTTTGCGAAACAAATCCGAACCCAAAACATCGCGAAAATCCGAATCCAAAACACAAAACACGAGACACCAAAAGTCGCCGGTGCACATCCCTAATTAATAGATGTGTGAGGAAACGGGGTGCTACTGGACTGAGAACTTATTCATCACGGTTTAATGTATTTTTTAATCCTTGGCCCAGTCTAAGTATATACACCAGAGCACCGATATATTATGTGTATTATTATTTCCTGTTATTAGGTACATTTTGCCCTTGCTATTACCTGCAATATTGTTTGTAGTATAAATATAAAGAATATTGCCATACTGTGTGAAAATAACAGGACAGCAGCAGTCATTTTGCTTGTGGTAGCTAATGTAATTACCATTTGTCTCAAATGTCTATTGTTATGAGGTGCATCCAGGGCCGGATTTACCGCTAGGCAACCTAGGCACCTGCCAAGGGCCTAGCGGCTCTCGGGGGGGCACAGCTGGGGGGGACAGGAGCAATTAAAAAAAATAAAAAAAAAAAAATTTCGGCCCCTCCCTCGACTCGCGGCAACCCCCCCACCCCCCGCACGAGTCGCAGGGGGGGGGTGCCGCGAGTCGGGGGAGGGGCCGAAATGGGGGGAGGGGGGGTCGGGTGCCGCGAATCGGGTCCCGGGAGCCTCTTCTCTCAGTGTCTCAGTGATAGAGAGAGAGGAGGAGAGGCTGCCAGGACCAGACGAGCGATCACGTGACTCTTTTTTTTTAAAATCTGTTTGGACTGACCGAGGAGGAGCAGCGCGCCGGAGAAGAAAGGCAATAGAAAGGTAAGTAAAACAATGGAGGGACAGAGGTGGTGATGGTGAAGGGGCACAGAAGTGGTGATGGTGATGGGCACAGAGGGGGTGATGGGCACAGAGGTGGTGATGGTGAAGGGCACAGAGGTGGTGATGGTGATTGGCACAGAAGTGGTGATGGTGATTGGCACAGAAGTGGTGATGGTGAAGGGGCACAGAATTGGTGATAGTGATTGGCACAGAGGTGGTGATGGTGAAGGGCACAGAGGTGGTGATGGTGAAGGGGCACAGAATTGGTGATGGTGATTGGCACAGAGGTGGTGATGGTGAAGGGGCACAGAATTGGTGATGGTGATTGGCACATAGGTGGTGATGGTGAAGGGCACAGAGGTGGTGATGGTGAAGGGGCACAGAATTGGTGATGGTGATTGGCACAGAGGTGGTAATGGGCACAGAGGTAGTGATGGGCACAGAGGTGGTGATGGTGAAGGGCACAGAGGTGGTGATGGTGAAGAGGCACAGAGGTGGTGATGGTGATTGGCACAGAAGTGGTGATGGTGAAGGGCACAGAGGTGGTGATGGTGAAGGGCACAGAGGTGGTGATGGGCACAGAGGTGGTGATGGTGATTGGCACAGAGGTGGTGATGGTGATTGGCACAGAGGTGGTGATGGGCACAGAGGTGATGGTGAAAGGGCACATGTGATATTGTGAAGGGGCAAAAGTGACAATGAAGGGGCACAGTGTGATGATAGAGGGACAAAAGTGACAAGAGCACATACTTGGATTTATGCTATTATTTTTGCAAACAACTTAAGTATTTCTGCCCTGACTTCAATATTTATTAAGTTGTTTTGACCCAACTACTTAAAAAAACGGGACTGCTTGGTAATTATTTAGGGGTGCCTTTTTCTGCAGCAGGGTGGCCTTGCTCTTTTCACATGTTAGGTACGCCCCCAAAGATGCAAGCCACGCCCTCACCTCCTTTGGCGGCATGCCGCCGCATGCTTTCATATCTACTTAACTATAGGGGTATATGGTAGGCATGCGGCGGCACATGCTTTCACTTCTACGTAACTATAGGGGTATATGGTAGGCTGCAAAAATATAATGCTATGGATTGTTTCAGGGAGGGGGCCCAAAAACAGTATCCTGCCTAGGGCCCTATGAGGTCTAAATCCGGCTCTGGGTGCATCTTATATTTGGTTTGTAATCAGAACAATGTCTGAGTTAACTAGCTGGCAGCCCATGTTGCTTAGCTAGGTCAACAGGTAATCTGAGAGGTAATGAGGTTAGAACTTCTAAATGATATGCAATGTGCCTCCACAGTAATATATTGGCTGAAATAGCATTGGGAAATGTATCAATATGTATTAATATAAATGTTATTATATCAAAATGTATCACAGATTCAGATAGCGTAACACTGCTGATACAATGTGTCAAAAGTCTTATTGTTTCATTTAAGCATGCAGTGTCATTCCCTGCTGTAATAATGTAACCCCTTGTTTAGTGTATCCAGCCAAAATAGCTAAGTGAGTCAAGCCATTCAATTGTATAATCAAGGTAACAGGGACTGTATGTCTAGCAGCTAAAGTGTCCACTGAGAAACCCCTGGTGTAAGGGAGAGGTTTGAGACATTTGACCCTACTTCCTGTGTATACAGTGAAGAATATAACAGCAAACAAAAACCTTCTGTGCTCCAACCCTAAGCATAGAGAGAAATACAAAATTTAAATATATAATTTTTCAGTCGCATCCCAAATTGAGGATGCCAGCCTCAAAAGAAAGGAGATTACAATATGTATATAAACAATGGAGAACAAAAACTAACTTCCAGCTATATCCCTAAAGAAGAACAAAATAAGATTGGTAACTGGCTACATAACACCAAAAAAGGATTTTACTACTGCGGACAATGCTCGAACTGCACAAGATTAAGGTGCAGGAGCACTAGGCCAATCACAGAGTATCACTCTGAGGTCAGTGGTAAAACATATCAGATTAAGGAATTCATTACCTGCAATAGTAGGCATGTTGTCTATCTACTACAATGTAGTTGTGGCAAACAATACGTAGGTAGAACCATTAGACTCTTAAAAGAAAGGATTAGAGAACATCTGAGGAACATAACTATTGGGTTTGTAAACCATCATGTGTCCAAGCATTTCAAAGACACACACAACTGTGAATATGAAGGGATGTCATTTATTGGAATTAAGAAAATTAATAAAAATTGGAGAGGAGGGAACCTGACGAAATATCTAAATAAAGAGGAAACAAAGGCTATTTATTATCTGAAGACATTGGCACCTAAAGGTCTCAATATTGAATTTGACCTTTCTCTGTGATGAATCTATAGATTCCTGCCATATTCCACTTGGATAGATGGGTAAGTGTACAGTGAGCATGGTACAAGTGGGTAATGGGAATTTAAATTTACAGCCATACCTCTCTGGTTATGCCCAATCCCAGTCGACCTTGGAAGCCAAGCAGAGAGGGCCAGGTAAGTAATGGGATAGGAGACTACCTATGAATACCCGGTGCTGTAGGTTCCTCCCCATCCCTCACGCTTTCCAGTGCTATCTGCACTACACCCAGACCAAAAACAAAAGTGGATTCCAAAGAGGAATCAGATTATAGAACATGGGATCCTCCTAAATGTCATCTTATCACTGTCAATTATTATACTTGTTCCCTCAATTTTCATATTTGTTCCCCTAATCTTTATTATGAGCTATCATAATTAGCATGTGCAAAATATATATACCATTAAGCCCTTAAGGATCACGGTTATTCCCATATCTTGTCATCTATATATAAAAAATGGTTTCCTTATGCTATTGCAAACAGAATCTGTTTACAAAAGAATCTCTGTTGTACATTCAATGTTTATATGTCTATATATTTATTTCTATATATGTTTTCATTTAACTCATGTATTAATATCATTGAAATGAGGTAACTTGTGACAATTACAATATGACAATGCACACTGTTTAATGCTGCATGTATTTTGAGGATACATATAAGACAGTATAATATCATGCTGACAGAAGTGACTATTAAAAGCATAATTATACCGCATTCATTGTGTGCATAATGAGTTGTATTATACGAAAACAAAGACTGGGGCACTAAAGATCTGGGAACCTATCAGGTTCAACCCCAGCATATTTAAATCACAGGACCATAGACGTTCACAATAGCCCTTGAGAAAGTCCGGAGCAGGACGAAACGCGTTGGGACTCCACCCACTATCACTCTATTGGCACAAAGCAATATCCGGAAGTGACGTCAATACCGGAAGTGTGTTTGCGCTCCACAGTGAAACGCATCGACAGCCGCTAACAGCAGCGGCGTGATCACCCGCTGCTGATCCATCTCCCCCCCCTTTTTTTTCTCCTTTTTCTCTTTTTCATTATTCTTTTTTCGGTTGGGACAAGTTGTTATTAGTATTTTAACTACGGGACATCGGGACATATTATTGGATTCACCGCGCATTCTGGACCTACACTCATTCCAACTACAAACCGCAAGTATCATTTCATATCGCATGGACTAACACATTTTAAGAGCCTAATCCATTCCTCATAGCTGATGTATTGATGCCAAGCGTGACGGATACTCCTTTTGTTTCGGAAGTTTCCAACCTTCATGGGGACTGTTAATTATATCTTGATATCATACAAGGTTTTATCTCCAGCAACATGTGTCATTAACCAAAGAAATTAGGACTGTGCTTTATGGACGGTTTTGAAAGAGATTATCACTGTCATTCATTGTCATCGACTGTTTTATTATATAAAGTTATACCTGCTAATATACAGTAGGTTGTTAACCTATATGTGTATTAATGTGTAGACCGCATCAATATTGTCATTAATCAATTGTTAGTATTGGTAATACTCATATCGTTATTTTATCCATTTATGTATGGCAACACATGATCATACTTCTATTGTAATTTTATTGTATTTTAATAAATGTTAGCAAATAATCATTGGCTTTATGACATCAATAGAATATTAGATCTGCACTTCTTGATAATCAATTGATGAGCGCCCAGCATTATAAAATTTTAAACAATGGAGTGCGCCAAGATAATGATCCAAAAATATATACAAGATGGTGGACTTTGTTATAAAAGGTATATTGCATTAAATAATCTTAACAATAAAAATAAACACAAGAATATATTAAAATAAACAGATTAAAAATACATTTGTATAATGGATCTTATGATGATCTAGATCAGGGCTTGGCAACCTTTTTCTATCAGTGTGCCATAAAAAATATTTTCAAGCCCAGGAGTGCCAGTTGTATGTGTGTGTGTGTGTATGTATATATACGTTTGTGTGTGTGTGTGTGTGTGGGTGGGTGTGTGTGTATGTGTATATATAGAATATAGAATGGGAAGACTTTGGCGTCAGTTGGTCAGCTTAAACATATATTGCAATATGTGGAACTAACATTCCCTGCTTTTAATATAGAACAGTACTTGATATAGCATTAATTATGTGTTTGGAGAGTGCAGAGTATCCCTGTTTTCATATATATATATATATATATATATATATTTCTTATTTTATCATGCTAATATCATGGTAATGCTAATAGTAGAGAGACCAACAAATAAACATTCATATTATGCAGCATAGATGTGCCCCCAGTTTATATTGTGCCACAAAGTTGTGCCTCAAGTTTATATTATGCCTCATACTTACTCTCTGGAGACTCAGCACGCACATCCACACATCATTCGTTCCACATGGGAACCATGGAGCTGCTTCATTAATACAGCTGAAGATTATCAAAATGGAACTGTTGCGTTTCGACTATCTTTGGCTGCTTTAGTAAGGCAGCTGCAGAGCTCCAGAGTGCCAGAAAGAAGTGGTCCAAGTGCCATGCCTGGCACGCGTGCCGGGGGTTGCCTACCCCTGATTTAGATAGTCATTTCCCAAAGGGAAAGAAAATAGGATAATGACACTATGTGTCTCCGACTTCGGCACTGGCGTTCTTGAGAGGTAGTGTTCACAAACTGTTAAGGATAACGATCCTGTGTAGATGCACAACTGGGTCTGAATCTGCAGACTCCAGATGATATGGTAACACTCAGTGAAACTGACCAATCTACCTGCATGTAGAAGGTCTTTATTTTTATTGTTAAGATTATTTAATGCAATAAACTTTTTATAACGAAGTCCGCCATCTTGTATATACTTTTGGATCATTATCTTGGAGCACTCCATTCTCTATATACATAGTGAAGAATATAGGGAGAGCAGAATGCCAAGGGAGCTATTCTAGCTTGGAGAATCCTGGTGTACAACAGATCAGCGGAAAGGACTCTGGACCAGGCATCGTGGTGCCGCTGGAGGAAACCTTACCAGGACAGGGTCTGTGTGAGCCAGTAACTGTTTTGCTAATCGGTAGTGGTAATATTGCGAGAGGATATGGCTCCTCCAGCAGCCTCTTGCAGTGCTGACTGCAAGAGGCTGCTGGAGAATACATGCTACCATTTACCCTGAAACTTGTGAACGTCTTGTGGTGTTGTGCTGTCGTAATAAAACCTTATTTTGGATGTATTCTGGTCTACCCGAGTGAGTTGAATCCCACAGAGGGTAACTGCCATCCCAACTAAGGGTCAGAATTCATTATACAATCATTTATATGGCACAGCTATCCAATTATATCATCAGGTGCAGTTTACTAACTGTTCATAAATAAAAAAAAAAGAAAGGTACTGCGCTCAACCCCAGATTCGGCAAGAGCAGCAATACTCAGGAATCCCTTCCTATAAAACAATCAATATACACACAATGTATTGCGCTCAATTGCCTAAGGATCACTGGATGCTAACCAGTTGCTAAATGGTCATAAATATAAATGGGATGTTACATAAACAGTGTAAAGCAAAAATAATAATAATAATAAATAATAAAGACAATGGGTAATCAGATAAAATGACATGTATATTAAAAATATTAGGCTCAATAACCACTAAGGTGACAAGAATTGCAAGTAGGGATGTGATCTGAAATGAAAGAGCAATCAATAAATAACCAGAGATTTAATAAATAATAAAGACAATGGGTAATCAAATAACTGACATATATATTAAAAATATTAGGCTCAATAATCACTTATTGAGCAACTGGTTAGCATCTGGTTAGCATCCAGTGATCCTTAGGCAATTGAGCGCAATACATTGTGTGTATACTAATTGTTCATAGCAATACTTGTACATATCTAATTTGCTAATATTGCTTTGCTCATACATCAACATCATCAACATTTATTTATATGGTGTCAGCAAATTCCATAGCGCTATAGAGCAAACTCTGATTAGCTGCTGGACTCCACTGTACAAGCAGACCAGCACTATACTAATTACAGAGTGCTGTGATATCTACAGCTGTAAATAACAGTACTTCCCATAGAAAAAACAGCAGTCAGAATAAGCAGTTTAAATAAATAAGAAAAGAGGGTTTTTAGACCTCCATGAGAGGGCCGTAGGCAATTGCCTTCCTTGCCGTCCCAAAACACAGGCCTGGAATTGAAATGCAATAAAACCAACTCTCACAGCGTACCAAATAATATAGACTAATTTAACTCCCCTCTCTACACAGACTTGAATAAAAATAATTTATTTGAACAATTTGATGGAGGAATCATTTCTAATTTACTGATATGCTAGATGTACTCTATTTTGCTTTTCTTAACTGGACAGAGCATACAGGGCACCTGTTAGTATTATAATTAGGTAACACTGACAACATTGAAAGTGTTACAATGAGGTTAAAGTTGTTTTGTTTTTGTTTTTTAAAAACAAAAATCCAAATAAATGTTACATGTTATTTTACAAAAACAAACAATCAATGAAGGATAACAGAAGTCAACCTTATTTTCCCTCATCAGCAAAAAAAATGGTGGTCACTTTGCGAAAGTGACCATAGGAAAGATTGGAGAGGGGTCTTCACAGGAACAGCAGTTTTTTGTGACTGCTGTTTCTGTTGAAGCTTTTTAATAAATACACACAATCTTTCAATCCTTATCATTGCAATAAGGATTTAAAGGAATCATGTTAAAAACGCGGACATTAATAAATAGCGGCCTATGTACCTACAGTCTCCAATAATGTAAACCGGTTCTGAATAAGTGCAAAAGTTGATCCCACACTTTCCAGTCTTTATCTCCACAACATTTGCTAATGCTAACTCACAGAGCAACAACCTTTATAAACGCAACTATCCTGATCCTCTTCTACTACACAAACCACTGCATAACATACTTTTAATCCTTAACCTAAATTACATTCAACATGTTATTTCATCATTAGTGACAATGACATTTCATTACTTTCCTAATTGGAAAATTTTATATGTTTCATCAGTTCCTGAAGATTGGGTAACATTGTAATTTACTCATATCAGCAAGAGGCAAGAGGCCGCTTTCACACTATTATAGGAAGTACAGAGTACTGATGGTTATGTGGATTTTACTGACTGGTTGCTATTGACATAATTAACAAACATGCAACAGGTATTAATGTTATTACTTTTATTTGACTATTATGATTGCGACTGTGGATCAAACCAGAGTCTATTTCTCAGTGATCACAATTTGCTGTGCACTGATTATACCCTTGTTTTTACTGTAAAACATTTAGGAGCTCATTTAAAATAAGATGCCTTTTAGGTAAGGGTGTGCACCGGGCACTTTTGGTGTTTTGGGTTTTGGGTTCTGATTTGTTTTGCCAAAACACCCCATGAAAGGTTTTGGTTCTGATTTTGGGTTTTGGGTTCTGATTTTTTTTTTAAAAAAGCGTAAAAAGTGCTAAAATCCATATTTCGTTTTTTTTTTTCACTCCTACACTATTATTAACATCAATAACATTCATTTCCACTAATTTCCAGTCTATTGTGAACACTTCACACCTCACAATATTGTTTTTAGTCCAAAAGGTTGCACCGAGGTAGCTGGATGTCTAAGCAAAGCGACACAAGTGGGCGGCACAAACACGTGGCCCATCGTAGGTGGCTGTGTAGGCTTGAATGGCCTTTTTCTGCTCCTCCATCCTCTGCAGCATATAGAGGGTGGAGTTCAAGCGCGTCACTACCTCTTGTTTTTGTTGATGGCAGGGCATGTTCATGATTTTTTGATGTAGCAGGAACAGTGAACGTAGTTTAAAATCTAAAACTAAGATTTCTGGACTGCATAGTGGAGTGGCCCCGGTACCCAATTTGGTACCGGGGCCACAATACCTCCTTCAACTGTCTAAATTCCACTGCACAGATGGCGGACACCGGATGCACGTCTAACACCAACATAGCTGTTAAGGCCGCAGTTATCCGCTTTGCCATAGGATGACTACTGTCGTACCTCGTGCTCATGGCAAACGACTGTTGGACGGTCACATAATGCCAAAAAAAGAGTAGCAAGATGGAATTGTCCTTGGGCCCTCCCACCCACCCTTATGTTGTTGAAATAGGACATGCGCACTTTAACAAACCAATCATTTCAGCGACAGGGCCTACAAAACTGTGGCTGAAATGATTGGTTTGTTTGGACCCCCACAAAACGAGCTGGCAAAGAAAAAAAAGAGGTGCAAGATGGAATTGTCCTTGGGCCCTCCCACCCACCCTGATGTTGTTGAAATAGGACATGCGCACTTTAACAAACCAATAATTTGAGCGACAGGGCCTACCAAACTACTGTGGCTGAAATGATTGGTTTGTTTGGGCCCCCACACAAAAAAATCTGTTCATCTCTCCCTGTACAAACTAAACTGGCTCTAATGAGGCAAGATGTCGTCCTCATCCTCATCCTCTGATTCCTCGCCCCCTTCAGTGTGTACTTCCTCATCCTCACACATTATCAATTCGTCCCCGTTGGACTCCACAACCACAGGTCCCTCTGTAGTCTCTGGAGGGCAGTGCTGTTCTTGATTGAGGAATTGATAATTCATTTTTATGAACATCATTTTTTCAACATTTTGCGGAAGCAACCTCCTTCGCCGCTCACTGACCGCTGCACTAAAAACTCTTTCCGAGTACACACTGGAGGGGGGACAACTCAGGTAAAATAGAGCCAGTTTGTACAGGGGCTTCCAAACTGGCTTTTTTTCCTGCCAGTAAGAATAAGGACTGTCTGACATGTCTACTTGGATGGTGTCAGCAAAGTAATCCTCCACCATTTTTTCAATTGTGACAGCATCCAATGCAGCAACAGTAGACATGTCTGCAATGGTTGGCAGGTCCTTCAGTCCGGACCAGATGCTCTCAGCATCCCCGCCAGCGGGTCTTTTAGGAAAACTGAGCTTTTACCTCGCAGCCACAGGTGTTGAAGATTGGGCATCGCCCTTGGCAGACGACGTTGATGGCATTTCATCGTCTATGTCATGACTAGTGGCAGCAGCTTCAGCATTAGGAGGAAGTGGGTCTTGATCTTTCCCTACCTTATCCTCCAAATTTTTGTTCTCCATTATATGCAGCACAAGAGAGCGTACCCCTAAACCATACACACTTTGGGACTGCTGAAACAGTGAACTTAGTAATATAGATTGCAGTTCCTATTTTTTTGGACTGCAGAAACAGTGAACGTAGTAATATTGATTGCAGTTCCTATTTTTTGGGACTGCAGAAAGAGTGAATGTACTAATATAGATTGCAGTTCCTATTTTTTGGACTGCAGAAACAGTGAACGTAGTAATATAGATTGCAGATCCTATTTTTTGGGACTGCAGAAACAGTGAATGTAGTAATATAGATTGCAGTTCCTATTTTTTGGAAATGCAGAAACAGTGAACGTAGTAATATAGATTGCAGTTCCTATTTTTTGGGACTGCAGGAATATATTGCTCTAGAATATTTTTTATACTTTTTAAAAAAAAATTATATATTTTTTTAATTATTTTTTTATTATTATTTTTTTTTCATTTTTAGAAGATTTTATTATAATTATAAAATTACTATGGACTTAGCCCAAAAAAACTCAGGAGAAAAGCAACACTGGACTCAGCAGGACAGACACTGGCCAAAGCACCACTGGAATCAGCAGGACAGAGCACTGGACAAAGTACTACTGGACTCAGCAGGACAGAGCACTGGACAAAGGACCACTTGACTATAGTAAATTAGTATAACAGAGCACAGGATATCAACCTCCCTTGACAGTGGGAAAATGAAGATGGCGGCCGCGAGCGGGGCATTTATGACATCCGAGTCTCGCGAGATCCGACGCGAGACTTGGATGTCATAGCCTCGTTTTGGATTCATTTGGCGGCCGGAAGTACCCGAACAGTGCTCGGATCCTGTCGGATCCGAACTGTTCGGGTGGGCTCGGATTTCGGTAATCCGAGCCCGCTCATCCTTACTTTTAGGAGGTGTACTTCAAATCTCCCCTCACACCTTTGCACATCTCCTCACAGACGTCTGCACATCTCCACTGAGACATCTGCATATCTCCACTGAGACCTCTACACATCTCCATTGAGACCTCTGCACATCTCCTCACAGACCACTGCACATCTCCACCGAGACATCTGCACATCTCCACTGACACCTCTGCACATCTCCACTGAGACCTCTGCAAATCGGCTTACAGACCTCTGCACATCTCCACTGAGACCTCTAAACATCATCCCACAGTCCACTGCAGATCTCCCCTCACAGACCTCTGCACATCTCCCCTCAAAGACCTCTGCACATCTCCCCTCGCAGACCTCTGCACATCTCCCCTCACAGACCTCTGCACATCTCCCCACAGACCTCTGCACATCTCCACTGAGACCTCTGCACATCTTCCCACAGACCACAGCACATCTCCCCTCACAGACCTCTGCACATCTCCCCTCACAGACCTCTGCACATCTCCCCTCGCAGACCTCTGCACATCTCCCCTCACAGACCTCTGCACATCTCCCCACAGACCTCTGCACATCTCCCCACAGACCTCTGCACATCTCCCCTCACAGACCTCTGCACATCTCCCCTCACAGACCTCTGCACATCTCCCCTCAAAGACCTCTGCACATCTCCCCTCGCAGACCTCTGCACATCTCCCCTCACAGACCTCTGCACATCTCCCCACAGACCTCTGCACATCTCCACTGAGACCTCTGCACATCTTCCCACAGACCTCTGCACATCTCCCCTCACAGACCTCTGCACATCTCCCCTCGCAGACCTCTGCACATCTCCCCTCACAGACCTCTGCACATCTCCCCACAGACCTCTGCACATCTCCCCACAGACCTCTGCACATCTCCCCTCACAGACCTCTGCACATCTCCCCTCACAGACCTCTGCACATCTCCCCTCGCAGACCTCTGCACATCTCCCCTCACAGACCTCTGCACATCTTCCCACAGACCTCTGCACATCTTCACCGAGACCTCTGCAAATACCCTCACGGACCTCTGCACATCTCCAGTGATTCCTCCGCACATCTTCCCTCACAGGTCTCTGCACATCTCCACTGAGACCTCTACACATCTCCGCTCACGCCTCTGCACATCTCCCCTGAGACTTCTGCACATCTCCTCTGAGACCTCTGCACATCCCCCTTGAGACCTCTGCACATCTCCCCTGAGACCTCTGTACATCTTCCCTGAGACATCTTCACATCTCCCTTCATACAACAGCACATCTCCCCACAGACCTCTACACATCTCCCCACAGACCTCTACACATCTCCCCACAGACCTCTAAACATCTCCACTTAGACCTCTGCACATCTCCCCTCAGACCAATTCATCAAAATTCTATTAAATTTATAACAATTCTCCCTGTGAGGATTCCATCCTCACACAAAATAAGACCCAGTCGTAGTAGAAGTGACATTTGGGTTTAATTGCATGCTCTTACACACTAGGGGTCCTACTACTAAGGGAATACAAATAACACAAGGAGAAGAGTGTGTGGAAAGGATGGTGAAATAACCAGTACTCAATGTACCGGACAAGGGCGTTCCTATAGGCCCCCCCCAGTGTATAGGCATAGTTTCTGTTAAGACTACTATTGGGCCACGAATACTATGACTGACACAGGTGTCTGATTACATTTAACAATCCTGGAATAATTAGGAGGATCATAGGTTAACCCTTGATAAATTTTAACCTTTACATCCTTTGAACACAAACATTTTAAAAGCACAATTAGAAACTTTACACATACATAAATGATTAGCATAATAACCAGTCCCATCATTATATATTTCAAAATTCCTGAACATAAGTTGGACAATCCTTTACCTAGAAATCCAAAGGGATCCCATCCTTCACTATCTATCTACCTCATTACTTTCTGCAACTTGTCTATCTCATCTATATGGACATTTATATTACTATATAGGTACAACACTCCTGTCCTATAAGAGCACAGGGCTGCCCTATAAGGCCAGTACATGGCCAATCTATTTTGTAAGTTTATTTTTCTGGTTTGAGCAAGTTCCTCATTTACTCCTTTAAATACTTCTTTAGTTTGGCAATACATCATACATTTATTATGAGCAACACAACTCCAATCAATTTTTATATTTTCTCCCCAACATAACGTAATTACAACCATAGGAATACTATCCCTTGCATTTAAAGGCAGGTGTATACAGACCAAACACCTTGATTCATATTCTTAGCAATTTTTGCATGTATTTGTAATACAGAGTTCTCTCCAGAGAAGGCACCATAATACTCCTGTTTAGTTTTTGCTTGTCTCAAGATCAGAAGACAAAAGACAATGCTCCAGTAGCCTGTTGCCGTCTTAACGTTGGGCTGTTATTATGTCCCCAAAAGGGCCTAGGTGGTTTCTCTCAATCAAGTACAGCAGAAATAGACCAGTTGTGACATGATCTCATCCACTTGAACCCCTTTTTTAGGAGGCATTACCTACTTACAGTGAGAGGTGTGTATCCATGTCAGCTTCTTCTTAAATTTCACGGCAGTAGATGATGTCAGTAGATTATGGCATGATCAGTCTCATCGATCTGTTAAAGAGCCATAACATAGGAAAATTCTTATCATTACCATGTCTTCTGCTTTCATGGAGTGGCATATGAAAGACAGCTTTGGTTGTGTGCCTATCACACATGCTTGCAACTCCTTCAAATGAATAGTCATTTTATTTCACTGTCACATCTTGGACGGTAGCTAAATCACGGCTGGGCTTAACACACAGATTAGGGAGCTTCCAAAATAATATTTTGTAATGGAAGATCTTCAAAGGCCCTCTTGGTGTTGTTTTGATAGAATGTAACACAGTAGGTAGGTCCTCAGGCCATTGTCTTACTCAGTCTAACTTTTGCAATCTTACAAAAGCCTTTTCCATCAACTCAAACAGCTCACAAACAGTGTGACCACAACAATTCCATTCAAACTCCACATAACAATATGTCTAAACACTGTACTTATTCAACATAGATAATATGTATATATTCTCTCATGATCACATGTTAAAACAGCCCAGAATGGGCCCATATACTTTACGCTTTTCCTGTGTCCAAATAGGGAGAAAAATCCTGAGTGTCTGTCTGCTTCTGAGTCCATCTAGCAAGGGTCAAATAAACATATTTGTCTCTCAGATGACTCTCAAAAGTGGGCGAAGACTCAGTATAGGATACCTTTAGATATGTTAATTACCTGAGGCTTGACCTAAGCAGCCCCCAATTTCTACAACAGAAAACAAGGTTTCTGAAGAGAGGGAATGTGCAGCTTTGCTATTCCCCTGGAGACCTGTGATGTCTTGTACCTATGTGTGCGCTATGGCAGTGCCTTTAATACTGAACAGGTACAGTCTGTGTCTGAAAACACAGCGGGCATAATGTAATTAGCTTTTGTGCAAGCGCCAATTGGCGCATGTGCAGTCTGCGTTTAAAGACGCTCCAATTCACATTGTGTGGAAGTCGAAAAATTGGATGGAGTCGTTTCAATTAATAACCATCAATTTCATTATTACTTTATGTGAAAATATGCGAATAGCACACTACAGTGTGGAATGGCGTATTTAGCAATAGCACTTGCGAACAAATCTGCATATACATACACTCATACATTCACTTGTAAATGGTTCACCTTAATAAAGTTCCAACGCACAGTCATTTATAATCGAATGTAATAGATTTAATAGTTTACTATACTAATGTTAAAACCACTTTGTTGATATCTAAGGTTTGGGATTTAGGAAACATATCATGTTTAGTGTCATTCTAATCTACTTTTTCCCATCAGACATCCGCTACTATCGGCTAAGCGATTGCATCTTGCGTATGCAAGTTATGAACAATAGAGGAATAATGATCAGAATGATATTGAGTGTGTAATGCAAATAGACCAGTTTAAACTAGCTTTTCGGTGGGAAGACACGTATACAGCTGTTGGAGAGTTGACCCCAACCCTTGGAGGGCATTGTTTGAACCGACCTATGACCTGCATTATACTGGACTGTCCTGAATCCTGAACCTATGGAAACACGCCAAGACATCACTACTGTTTTTATATGTATCACAAACTGTGTATAAACCAGGCTCTGGGTCCACTATACAGGCTACTTGACCACAGACTTCAGGATTGAATGACTGTATGCTGGATCCAGGGCTCTTGCGTATGTATCGGCTGTACTTATTCTACTGAATTGTTATATATTGCATCTTGCTATTATATCACGTTGTGCATTGGAATCACACCAAATCGCAGCGGACAATCTTCATTGATTGCGACTAAACGAACATAAGAATTGCATCTCGATGAGATCATAACTTGTGGGGCATTCAGGATGACATCATCGCTCCTTCACAGGCCCATTATAGTTTTTGACAGAAAACTTGACTCATGAGGATTATCTGGCATGCAAAATTGATTAAGCCTAACATGGACTTGACTTTGCGCAGGGGAACCGAATGGGCACCCTGGATGCATATGATGGAGTCCACCATTGTTTGTGTTTTATCTGGGAGGAGATGACAACAACCTGCACCGGGGTTGATCTCGAATCCCAGGAAGGAGAAGTGGGATGTTGGACCTTCCGTCTAAGACTTCGAATAATGTTTGCGTTGCTGCTAAGTTATCTGCGCATTGGGATGAGCCTGCTGAATCTATTATCAGAAAGTCGTCCAAGTAATGGGATATCCCATGGTGGCCGGTCCCCGCTTGAAAGCACCAGTGGATGAATGAACTAAATTTCTAAGTATGAGCAGGATATCGAACAATCCATGGGAATGGTTGTCCTGTACTTTAAAGCCCATGACCCTCAAATAGTTCGAATGTAGTGGCCATAAACAGAATGCCGATTCAACGTCTAATTTGACTAGTAGAGAGCCAAGACCGATCTCTTGTACAAGTTCCAGTGTAGACTAGAACGACTAATAGTTTACTGTACCATGATGTGGGTCAATTGAGTCGTTGACCGAACTACCAGGTATGAGAGGAGTTGAATAAGGAGGAATTTGGCCGTTGTTTTTTTGAGTACAAACCCCATGGGGCAGACTACTAAGTTGGGCAGGGGAGGGAAAGAAAAGGGGCTTAACATGTGGTCCAGGCCAGGTTCTTTCCACACTTTCTTAGCCAAAATGTCTGAGAAGATGTATGCAGACAAAGTTTTTCGGGGAGGACTTAATGCCCCCTGGAAGGGGATACTGAAACCTTCCTGAAAGCCTCATTTCAGGAATGTGGCTGCCTCTTGTTCGGGAAAAAGACTAGACCATCTATAGAGCTTGCACATCAATTGGCGAACGGGCTTTGGTATGTAGCTGATTCTCCAACACCTCGTCCCCTGCCAGCGCTTGGAGCGGGCCTGGAGCATTCCGTAGCAGGATGGGAACCTCTGCATGTGGAGCTATTGAGTCGATATTTACACACCTCTCCATATGCACAAGATCCGACATTGTATGCATATCATCTCATTTTGTTAGGGAGGGGTGCAGAATCCCTTCCTGACTTAAGAAACCGTTTGTGTCTGGTTGTTATCGTTGTATGAAAACTATGTTGCATTAATTCCAATCAGATTTCAACATCTTTGAAACCTAGTGGATGACTTGCATACCCACTCATCTTACACCAGTATTGGTCATCATATGATCGCCAAATCATGGCATCATCATTGACAAACATGTCAATGATTAGGTGTAAGTACCGCCACATGTCTGTGTGTTCTGCTGGCCTGATCTCAATGTACGTGGCTGCAAAAACACAGTATCTGCTCAGCCAGTTTGGGAAAGATCTATACATCTCCTCACCTATTCTGTTCCTCTTGCGAGCTGTGGCCAAACTATTTTTTGCCGTGTTCGTTATCATGAACATGTCTACAAACAAAAAATTTCTGATTTTATCTCTGGAGCTATTCCTAATCCCCCACATAAGCAGCATGTTTGCACAACGCACCATGTTGCCGTCATTCGCTCCCTGTTGGGTGCATTGGATCTGTGAGGGAATAGACTCGCAGAATCATTTGCCTGGCTGTTGCGCCTGAGATGGGCTCTGTACTAGCCCACTTCGGGTGCGCATGCTGCGCAAGCGCATGGCCACCGGTGGTTCAGTGTGAACTGCCGAGTTGAGCGAGCAGACAAGCCGACTCGTGCTCCTGCTACCTGGAGCAGGTTAGAGAACAGGGTTAGTGGAGGAGGGGGGACAGCAGCCAAGCGGTCAGCACTGGGGATGCAACCGCCGAATGGGGACAGAATTGACAGCCATCACTGCTGGGCACTGACAAAATGGCTCCCCGAAGGAGGGGGGAGTCATCTTGCAATCTCAAAGGGCAGGAGGCTTGTTCAGGTTAGATGCTTTCTAGTTCACTTTATGATATACAGAATTATATAATAATTATACCTATAATTATATAGGTAAATTATAATTATAAGCACCTCATTATATGCAGGTCCTACACTGACCTATATGCTTTAAACACCATTAGAATGCAGTTAAAATCAGATGCACTCACCTCCCAGGTATGGCTTGTGAGCCACACCCATCTTGTGGGAAATGATTTCTCTATATGTCCCAGTCAGCTTGCAGATAACTTTAAATACAGCAGTTTTGGCTGGAACAAACTCTCCCTTTAGCCAGTGTTATAACACCTCTCAATTGCAACATTACAGTTCCAGTCAGAGGTTTTAATAACATAGTTTTAAGTCTTACTTAAATAACTTGAACATAGCAAAGCAAAATAAACGTATCTGTCTTCCTATGAGTCCTGCTGACATCTCATGGGCAGTGGGAAGTTAGGTCTTTTCCTATACTGCAATACAGCACAGACACAGAGTTAATAGCATTCACATTTAATAAATAGACCTATTACCCCCAAACATGCACTGCCAAATTAATAGTATCCATATTTACTAAATTTCCCTCCCAAATAGCCCCACATTAAATAATTATTTTTTACAATTATTAACCCTCCCCTTCAAATAGCCCAATATTACATGAATGCCATTGTCATTCATGTTTAATAATTAAAACCCCACATACTGCCCTGGAATTAAATAATTGGTATTCAGATTTAATAAATAGAACTCTTTCCCAAATGCAGCCCCACATCAAATTAATAGCTCAAACCACCCCAGCTTTAAATAAATAATCCCATCACTCCCCCTTAAATGAATAGGCATTACCATGACCCCACTATTAAATTAAATAGCCCTGCCATCAAATAAATTGTCCCTACTAATAAATAATTTTTTAAAAATCAACCCACTATGATTAGCACCCACCGTCACTATTAAATAAATAGCCCAGCCTCCATCCGCATTACTGTAACAACCTCTGCCTCACCCACTAACACTTATCTTTTTCCAGCAGCGCTGTGTTGGAGAGGCAGACTCTTCTGTCTGCCTCTCTTGTTTCCTGCACAGTGGGATGAAGTCAGTGTAGAACGTAATGAAGAGAAGATATCCAGTTGATCCAGTCAGCACCCTAACAGGACAAATGGCTGACCTTCGTGAAGTCGGCATAATAGACAGGGAGCTGCAACATGTCAAGATTCAACAGGCACAACGTAAAGAAAAAAGTGAGTGGCGCCCGGAGAAACGGCAACACTATGAAAATAAGCAGGATCACCCCAGGTATACTGGAAGACTGTCACCTGACCAGTTTGATGGACAAGGAAGACCCATTTGCCGGTGCTGCAATTTGAGTGGGCACTTAGAATGAAACTGATAATCAAACAAGCCTTTAAACTCCGAAACTCCGAGACAGAGGACCGACCCTTGGGAAGAACATTACCAGTAGGTCCACCCCAAAGGGAGTGGTGACCCAGAGACTTCGGCTACTGCCCCACCATCACTATTCAAATTAATGGGATCAACATCCCTGCTCTCTTGGATACAGGCTCCCAGGTGTCAGGTTAGCTCACAAATAATTGAGTTAGATCCTGCTTTCTCAAAGGGAAAAAGACTAAACTTCCCTGGAGGTGCGGAGTCTAACAAAATGGAAGGTGTTCACCAGGGATTCCCGCAAGGGAATATGGGCTTCTGCAGCTTCCAGCTTGCAGGTCGCGGCCCTCCAAGAAAGCTCCCAGTGTGACAGCTAGAGAACAAGTTACACAGCAGAAGAATGATCCAATTCGGACATCAAATGGTGGTAACGAAGATTGCCATTTATTATAAAACATTAATACAAGAGTTCAATGAAGACTTGAGTAATTTGCAACCGTTGATCACAAAGACATGCAAGAGTAGAAACTGTCAGCAACATTCATTAATACAGGCTGCACATGTAATAATCAAAGACTCTACTAGTAATAGAATTGAGGCACAGGATTCAGCAAAGTCCAGACATGCGCAGCCACAATGAAACACAGCTTGTCACGGATTATGGAACCAGATGACAATAGTCAGTAGTGCAGGCAAAATAGATACAGGAGTAGATCATAGCGTTTACCACCGGCAGTGGAACAGGTAGGCAGAAATCAACAAAGTACAGCTATACAACAACGATGAACCCACAGCAGCGATGAATAGCAGCTTACCACAGATTGTGGAACCGGTAACAGTAGTCAGCAATGCAGGCCGAGTAGGTAACGGTTGTGGATCATAGTGTTTACCACGAGCAGTGGAACAGGTATGCAGAGATCGAGGAATTCCAACATACAGCAGCGATGAACACACAGCAGTGATGAATAGCAGCTTACCACAGATTGTGGAACTGGTAACAGTAGTCAGCAATGCAGGCCGAGTAGGTAGCAGGTGTGAATCATAGTGTTTACCACGATCAGTGGAACAAGTATGCAGAGATCGAGGAAGTCCGACATACAGCAGCGATGAACACACAGCAGCGATAAAATAGCAGCTTATCACAGATTGTGGAACAGGTTAGCAGGAGACAGCAATGTGACAGTACCCCCTTCCCCTTTAAAGGTGGTCACCGAACACTTAGGGACAGGCTTCCTAGGAAATTTGGTATGAAATCTCTTCACTAGAAGAGGTGCATTGACATCCAATGCTCGTACCCAAGATCTCTCCTCGGGTCCAAAACCTTTCCAGTCAACTAGATTTCAACACCCCTCTGGAGTACTTAGAATCCAATAACTGCTTGATCTCAAAATCTTCGGTTTGCTGAATCTCAGGATGAGCATGAGTGGAAATAGGAGAAAAAAATCGATTTATGACCACAGGCTTTAAAAGAGACATATGAAAAGTATTAGTAATCCGAAGGGCTGAAGGAAGTTGAAGATTAAAACACACTGGAGAAATAATTCGAGAGATCCTATAAAGACCAATATAACGAGGGACAAACTTCATACAAGGAACCCTAAGACAAATATTCTTTGTCGACAACAAGACCTTATCACCAACTTTCAAACAGGCACAGCACTGCGTTTCTTAGCTGCAAATAATTTATACAGAGAGGACAATTTCTTCAATGCTCTTCGGACTTTTGCCCATATAGAAAGAAAGTCCTGCCTCAATAAATTAACAGCTGGAACCTGAGTAGATGGTAAGGCTGAAAACTCAGGAATTCGAGGATGTATGCCGTAAACGATGGAAAACAGAGTTGCAGAAGTTTATTCATGAAAAGCATTATTATGCACAAATTCAGCCCATGGTAACATATCGATCCAATTTTCTTGGTTAGTAGATGAAAAAATCCTAAGAAAAGTCTCCAAATCTTGATTATCCCTTTCTGTTTGTCCATTGGTCTGAGGATGGCATTAAGAAGAAAACTTTAACCGAATGCCCAGAAGATCACACTGAGATCTCCAAAACTTAGACCCAAATTAAACCCCTCTATCCGAAACAATCTCTGGGGGCAACCATCAAGATGAAAAATCTCTTTTAAAAAAATGTTGGGCCAAAACAGCAGATGAAGGCAAACCAAACAAGGGAACGAAATGTGCCATTTTGGAAAAACGGTAAACAATAACCCAGATGGTATTACAATTCTTGCTAGTATGTACATCAGTAATAAAATCCATCGAAATATGAATCCATGGTTTAGAAGGCACAGGAAGAGGTTGAAGAAGACCCAATGGAGATTGACGAGGAGACTTATGTTAGGCACAAGCTGCACAAGTAGCTACAAACTCTTTAACTTCAGACTGGAATTTGGGCCACCAATATTGTCGAGAAATTAATTCAAAAGTCTTTCGAGCTCCCAAATGTCCAGCAAAACGTGAGGCATGAAACCAAATCAATAATCTTTTCTGTAAATTGAGAGGAACAAACATTTTCCCCTGAGGGTAGTAGGATTTTGGAAAAATTAACGGCATTAACACACTTTGGGTCCAAGATGGGATGATCCCAAAAATTCTCAGGTTCAATATGACCAAAAGCTTGAGACAATGCATCAGCTTTCTTATTCTTGAGTCCAGGCTTAAATGTAACATGTAAATTAAAGCGTGAAAAAAAAAACGACCACCGAGCCTGACGAGGATTTAGGCATTGAACCGATTGAAGATAAAGGAGATTTTTGTGATCAGTAAACACTGTAACAATATGTTGAGCCCCTTCCAACAAATAGCGCCATTCACGTAACGCTAATTTAATAGCCAAAAATTCTTTATATCCAATGGAATAATTCATCTCTGCTGGTAAAAATTTACGGGAAAAGATAGCACAAGCATGAAATTTCCCCTGAATAGACCTCTGTGAAAGCTGCAACTCCCATTGTAGATGCATCAACTTCAAGAAAAAATGGCAACGAGAGATCAGATTGCTTTAGAACAGTTGCAGCAGAAAAAGTCTTTTTAAGAAAAGAAAATTGTTTGAGTGCTTCTGGAGGCCATTGTTGAGTATCAGCACCTCTTTTAGTAAGAGCCACTAACGGAGCCACTATAGTAGAATATGCAGAAATTAAACGTTTGTAATAATTTGAAAAACCCAAAAAGCGTTGAATAGCCTTAAGTGTATTAGGACAAGGGCACTCCAGAATAACCCAGACTTTTTCAGGGTCCATCCGCAGACCAGTTCCAGACACAATATACCCTAAAAAAGGTAATAGCAGCTTATCACGGATTGTGGAACAGGTAACAGTAGTCAGCAATGCAGGCCGAGTAGGTAACACGTGTGGATCATAGCGTTTACTACGAGCAGTGGAACAGGTATGAAGAGATCGAGGAAGTCCAACATACAGCAGCGATGAACACACAGCAGCGATAAAATAGCAGCTTACCACGGATTGTGGAACTGGTAACAGTAGTCAGCAATGCAGGCCGAGTAGGTAGCAGGTGTGGATCATAGCGTTTGCCACGAGCAGTAGAACAGGTATGCAGAGATTGAGGAAGTCCAACATACAGCAGCGATGAAATAGCAGCTTACCACGGATTGTGGAACTGGTAACAGTAGTCAGCAATGCAGGCCAAGTAGGTAGCAGGTTTGGATCATAGCGTTTACCACGAGCAGTGGAACAACTATGCAGAGATCAAGGAAGTCCAACATACAGCAGCAATGAACACACAGCAGCGATGAATAGTAGTCTACCATAGATTGTGGAACAGGTTAGCAGGAGACAGCAATGCAGGCTGAGTAGGTCACAGGTGTGGATCATAGCATTTACCATGAACAGTGGAACAGCAGAGGCATCAGAGTAAACAGGTATGACTTGAAGAACTAAAAATGCAAGGATGAAAGCATGGGCCTTATAAAGGGAGGCTGACCAATGGCAGAACTGATCAACACACAGGTGTAGTAATCACAGATGCAGACCATGATCAATAGTTTGCACTAGGAATAGGTATTAAAGTGTCAGTCAGTGTTTAGAGGCTCAGTCAGAGGCCCCCAGGGAGCGGAGTGTGACACCAGGTCATGACAATCCAGTTGGAGAAATTCAAGCAACATTGGAGGGAGGAAGAACTGACCCTGCCACCTCTTGCCTGGCTGAACTTACTGGCCGGCAACGGTCTTAGCATCACCTGCCAGGGTTTTTGGGAAGCTGATTTGAAAATAGGACAGACTGTTTTGCAAAAACAAGGGTGTATTATTACAGACGTCCGGGATGACAGGATATCTCCAATGATAATTGGAAAGGACGTCCTGCAAAGCTGTCCTGAAGAATTGGTCATGACTTTGAAGACAGACTTACAGACCATTGCACCCCCAGACCGGCAAGCTCTCTAAGTAATTAGATTTTTACAAGGGCATCAGAAATTTGTAAAGGCAGATGGAGAAGTGGGAAACGCTAGAATTGCTGACCAAAGGCCAGTGGTACTAAAGCCGACTTCAGACACTGTGATCTGGTGCAAGGCAAGGATTGGGCCTAGTGTTCGGAAATACAAGGCAAAATTTGAACCCTGCGAAGCAGAGGATCGAAGTGACTTTGCTATAGCCCGTACCCTGGTGAACATTAACAGAGGCAGATTGCTTGTAAGGCTTTTGAACCCGCATGACCACCCTGTGCGGTTGTACCAAGACCATCTTGTGGCAAAGTTAATCAAAGTGACATTTCAGGGTGTGAAGTTTACAGTGACGCAACAGAATCAAATGTCCGACACCCGTCTTGAGGAAGATGGGTATCGGACATTTCTTCCCACATAGTGGGAAGAAATTCAAAAAAGGGATAATAACACCCCTGGAAGGGAGAAATCTGGAGTCTTGCAAGTGGTCAAGGAGCATGTAGAAACCTTTAACAAACACCCGCAGACTTCTGGAAAGTGGAAAGTGTACAACATTGCATACCTACAGGATCACATGCTCCCATCAGAGAGAGGCATCAGCCTTTGGCTCCAGCTATGCACCAACCGGTCAAGCAAATGATCAATGAAATGAAGTCCACTGGATTAATTAGGGAGAGTCACAGTCCCTGGACTGCACTGCTGGTACTGGTGAAAAAGAAGGATGGTAGCCTATGTTTCTACGTAGATTATTGGACGTTGAATCAGGCGACCCATTAAGACGCATATCCTCTGCCGAGGGTTGAAGAATCATTGACTGCATTGAAATCCGCAGCATACTTCTCCACACTGGATCTGACCAGTGGGTACTGGCAGATGCAACGCACCCGCTACATTCCAACAAGTCATGGAATCATGCATGGGTCACATGAATTTCAAAATGGTGCTACTGTATCTGGATGACATCATCATCTTCTCCAGAACATATGAGGAACATCTGAAGCATCTGAGCGAAGTCTTCGAACAGCTTGCTAGGTATGGTCTGAAGGTGAAACTGTCCACGTGCCACCTGTTGAAGCCGAAATTCCAGTACTTAGGATTCATTGTCAGCTCAGAAGGAGTGATGCCAGACCCAGAGAAGATAAGGGCAGTGAGAGATTGGCCTGTGCCCAGAACCATGAAAGATGTACAAAGGCTCTTATTTAAAGGATACTATAGGAGACTTTTGAGAAACTTTGCCAAGGTAGCAGCAACTTTGCATGAATTAATGCGTGGAGAACCCAGAAAGGGGTAATGGAGGAATGTTCCTGTTGAATGGACTGAATATCAGCAAGAGACGTTTGACCAGCTGAATACTCTATTAATTGACGCCCCCTTGTTGGCCTATCCTGACTACAAAAAAGTTGGGTTGGGAGAGAACAGTTCATTGCCTACGCCAGCTGGGGTTTGCGGAAGACTGAAAGGAACAATGAGAACTATAGTGCTTTCAAATTGGAATTCCTGGCCCTGGTATGGGAGACAGAAAAGTTCAAAGACTACTTGGCAGCTACCCTGTTCATTGTTTTCACCAACAACAATCTGCTAGCACATCTGCAATCAGCCAGATTGGGAGCTCTTGAACAAAGGTGGGCCTCTAGACTCGCCAACTTTCAGTACACCATTAGATACCGAAGTGGAAATCCAATGGTAATACAGGTGCCTTATCTCGACTGTCCACTACCGAAGAGAAGGAAGAGGACAAGGATTGTTGGGAAGCTGTAGAGACCACTGCTTTCTATTCTGTGCCAGTTGGACAGCATAAAATCACGTTGGGAACCTCACCATCCGTGGAAGTGGATTCCAGTGAATCGGGACAAAGTTTCTCTGGGATTGACTGGAAACAGGTACAGTCCAAAAGTCCCCTCCTCCGAAAATTGAAGTCAATACTAATCTCACAGGCCATGCTGAATTGAACCAAAGACAGCAGGCTAATCCAGAACTGCTGAAACTGCAGAGGCAGAGAGAGAGCGTCTGAATGTCAAGCAGGAACTGATCATTCAGTGCAGTGTTGATCCTGGTACTCACTCCTGCATCACTCAAACATTAGTACCAAAACGCTATGCTGAAGTTCTATTGAAAGCATATCATGACCAATCAGAGCATTTTGGAGTCTAATCTGAGAAAATGATTGTACTGGGTAGGGATCTGTGACGTTGTGGAAGAATGGTGCAGGAAGTGAAGCTAGAGAACAGTAGAACAGGGTACAAATATGCATTAACCATAATTGACCATTACACCAAGTTTACAGTGGTAGCACCTGTGAAAGACTCGACAGCCAGAACCACAGGCGCTGTCTTCTGGGAAGAGTTTGTCAAACCATAATGGTTCCCTGAGAAAATCCTCTCAGATCAGGGAACCTGTATTTGAATTAGAGATGGTCACTGACCCCCGTGTTTTGGTTTTGGATTCGGTTTTGGATCTGGATTACCGTCGTGTTTTGGTTTTGGTTTTGGTTTTGCAAAACCGCCATTGCGTGTTTTGGTTTTGGTTTTGGTTTTGTTTGGTTTTGTTTTGCTATTTTTTGGGAAAATCCATGTTTTTGGGCCTAAATTAACCCAATTTAGTGCTCCAACTGTTTTAGAGACAAGTAATCTAATTGTTGAGGTAATAAATCATCCAAAAAAACAGTTTAATTCTTCGTTGGTAGGCCTATTCTACACACAAAACAGATTGTCTTCCTCTCCATCTATGCATATTGGCAATGCAGCCATCGTCTTTGAATGTATATTACACCCTACACTTATAGTTAAATATGTAAAGAAATGGAAAAAGCCAGTTTGGTTTCTGTCTCTCAAGGCCCCCCTCCACTTGTATAAAATACTAAAAAATTCAGCCATTATAGACTGTACAATATTAATTGACATGGAGAAAGACAGTTTGGGGTCACTCTGTCTCTCTAGGCCCCCCTCCACTTGTATAAAATACCAAAAAATTCAGCCATTATAGACTGTACAATATTAATTGACATGGAGAAAGACAGTTTGGTTTCTGTCTCTCTAGGCCCCCCTCCACTTGTATAAAATACTAAAAAATTCAGCCATTATAGACTGTACAATATAAATTGAAATGGACAAAGGCAGTTTGGTATCTGTCTGCATCAGATCCTCTCTCCACTAGGAGTAAAATAGAAAACTATTCAGCCGTTATATAATCTAGAATATAAATAGAAATTGAGAAAGGCAATTTGGTATCTGTCTGCATCATAATCATCAACATCATCATTAGCGCCCTCGTCGCCTACACAAATCTCCCCCTCATCCTCTTCTAATTCCAAAGTGGCATCCTCAATTTGGGTATCACCGGCTACACTCGGGCTATTAAGGCACACATCAGCAGAATGCTCACGATTAGACATCCCACTGTTGGATGGACTCTCCACAGGGATTGTTGTCATTTGTGAATCAGAGCAAATATTCTCCTGTAATGCCTCACTGGTATCTTGCAGCTCAGCTTTGACGCGTAACAGTAGTTGTGCACCAATTGTAGCCTGGGTAACTTTTTGGGATCTGCCACTAATAGCCAAAGGTGAAGGCCTCATTCTCTCTTTGCCACTGCGTGTGTAGAATGGCATGCTTGCAATTTTTTTTTTATCGTCACTTAACTTTTGCTCAGTTACACTTCTTTTTCGCTTCAATACAGTAAATTTTTTTTTGGTTTTTGTTTTTTGCACTAATTTGAAAACACTCTGTTGTTTGACATCGCCTTGGCCAGATGACGTACTGGGAACACTAACATCAGGACTGGTGACAGAACCTGGTTGCTCATTTAGATCATATGTGGACTGCTTTGAATCCATTCTGAGCGCAAACCACTGAGGAGTGCTAAAAATTATTGAGTAGATACTGCTGACAGATATGACTTTTGACAGCCAGAAATATTAATGCACAATTAGGGAGGACACCCCAAAAACACTGAGGAGTGCTACAAATTATTGAGTAGATACTGCTGACAGATATGACTTTTGACAGCCAGAAATATTAATGCACAATTAGGGAGGACACCCCAAAAACACTGAGGAGTGCTACAAATTATTGAGTAGATACTGCTGACAGATATGACTTTTGACAGCCAGAAATATTAATGCACAATTAGAGAGGACACCCCAAAAACACTGAGGAGTGCTTAAAATTATTGAGTAGATACTGCTGACAGATATGACTTTTGACAGCCAGAAATATTAATGCACAATTAGAGAGGACACCCCAAAAACACTGAGGAGTGCTTAAAATTATTGAGTAGATACTGCTGACAGATATGACTTTTGACAGCCAGAAATATTAATGCACAATTAGAGAGGACACCCCAAAAACACTGAGGAGTGCTAACATTTATTGAGTAGATACTGCTGACAGATATGACTTTTGACAGCCAGAAATATTAATGCACAATTATGGGGGACAACCCAAAAGCGCTGGGGAGTGCCAAATATGAAGAAAAAATAATAAACCTCTATCCTCCTCTCTGCACTAGCGATTTTGGTTAGAGCAATTGCAAGAACAATATTGTATTCT